>NW_013669264.1:102573-106515 GCF_000517525.1 Limulus polyphemus
TACGGCTGAAAGGGCGAACATGTTTGGTGTGACGGGGATTCAAACCCGCGACCCGCAGATTGCGAGTCGAGCGCTCTAACCACCTGGCCATGCCGGGCCTACTCACTTTATAATTCAACTACAGAACTTCCGATGGAAAAAAAACAGATTTTACATCTCAGTAATTTCGTTTTATTACTCAATAATCTTATCTTCAATTTTATCTTAAATTTTAAGTTGGCAAGTTTTCCTGTTAAACCTCTCAAAGGCTTAGCGTGTGTTTAAAAAATCGCAATTGGAGAATCAACCCCCCACCCCAACTCCTGGTGGCTCAGCGGTAAGCCTGAAGGCTTATAACGCTAAAATCCGGGTCTCTACACCCGTGGTGAAAAAGCACAGATATTCCATTGTAGTAGTGTACTTACCAACAAACAAGTTAACACTAATCAGAAAACAGTTCATTTGATGAAACTTTGGTTAACTAAACGTGTTCGATTATATTGCAATATCAAATTATAAGAAAAACTAGGTAAAGAAACCAAACACACACATGGATCCCAGGTAAATTCTCCACTGTCGTTAAACGACTCAGTTGAAATAAATGAAATCCGAAGACAACATATATCACCTTCAAAATTCTGAAACTTACCTCTTGCGATTTCGGCTAATCTCGACCAGCATTACAAATCTAAATATAATTTCATATTTTGCTGAAGAGTTTTTGGTTTCTCTGTTAATTACCGATGCTCATGTTACAATTATGATTATCATAAGATATTGATATTAGGCCTATTACATTTTTAAATGTTACATTCTTTATCTAGTCCCTCAGGGATTTTCAAGAGTTAGCAGAGGGTATAATAATAGTATTTCCCACCACACTATATTTGTTGCATCCCAGCAGGTCTGAAGAGCTCTACATCGAGCGAAACATGCCGCCGACACTGGATATAACAAATATAGTGTGGTTGGATTTGGTTTGTTTTGAATTTCGCTCAAAGCTACACCAAGGCTATCTGCGCTAGCCGTCCTTAATTTAGGGGTGAACGACACCTGGTCATCATACACCCACCACCAACTCTTGGGTTACTCATTTACCAACGAACAGTGGGATTGATCGTCGCATTATAATGCGACACGACTTAAAGGGCGAGCATGCTTGGTGGGACGGGGATTCGAACCCGCGACCCTCACATTGCGAGTCGAGCGCCATAACCGCCTGGCCATGCCGAGCCTCGACCGCTAGGACACTTTGAAGCAAAACTATTGATAACAAATAGCATTGTGGACCAATGTTTTGTTAAAGATATTTTGTTACATTGAATTAGACTTTATTCAGTAAATGTCATAGGCCTAATACTAATATCTTATGACAAGTATAATTGTGACAGATATCAATATTCGTGAGATTTATCAGATCGACGCCATATATCTAGGTGAATGTTTGAATCTGGGCTCAATGAAAAACAAGCACTAAAATATATAATACTGTTACAGTAATTGATATTTTGAATATATTTTTAAGTTCATACAACAGACGTATTAATATATAATAACTACACTCACAACTGAAATTCAAAATGAAAAGAAGAGGGTAAATTTGTTGATGTATGACAAATAAAACGTTTCAATATTGTTACAAGTAGAATAAAGCATGCTTGCATTCGGCATTAGAATATTGGAGCAAGACTGTTATAAAGACGGGTAACTAACTCATGCAGAACGTCCGCTGAAGTGTGTATGTAAAATTTTGAAAGCTGAGTAACAAGAAAAAGAAACATTAACGTTTTGTTAACTCAGAGAACTCTTCAAGAGGAATTAATCATGGCTGCATTAAAAGCTTTTAATGTATCAATAGATATAGTGGAACCAACAGTCCGAATCAGCTCATCTCATTTCAACTCAATTCAAAAGAAACGAAAGAACTCGATAAGCGAGAAACAGTAAAACAAGATAAGAAAAAACATACTTTTACTTGATCAAAAGCAACTGTTTTTTTTATTTTATTTTGTTAACTTCAATGGCTACATCTAATCAGAGTAGTTGACTATTTAAATCTGCACGAAGTTCATGAACTCTCGAACAGCGTTATGCATAGTGGACTCAGCGAATCCAATCCAGATGCACTAATTAACTATTTTGCTTACTTCTTGAGCACATTGTATAACCATATATAATTGTACACTTTTCCCCAACTGGTTGCTTGGTTACATCTTGGTAATATTGTTACATTTACTCTCAATGTACAAATTTAAATTATACAGCAGATGAATTCCCTGGAACTTTCATATGTTAGTGACAGTAAAATTAATGAACTTCAATTCCGAACTGAACTGACAGCATTATTCTTTATCCGAAATGTTTTCATATGAACATCTTATAATTCCTATGAAAAGATAATAACTACTGGATACAACCTCATTCTCAAAACTGTGATGTGTTAATCATACTAAACCCTCTACCGCCCCCGCCCCCCAGTGGCACAGTGGTATGTCTGCGGACTTACAACGCTATAATCCGGGTTTCGATACCCGTGGTGGACAGAGCACAGATGGCCCATTGTGTAGCTTTGTGCACAACTTCAAACAAACAAACAAAAACCCTCTGTGAACTTAATGTTGTTATACTTAACCTCTACTGTAAATCATTTATTCTGCAAGAGGCTCACAGATTTTGATGAGAGAACAAGCTACAACAGGTGCTAACATTGATCTAGGAGTAAAGGCTCAACGATTTAGCCATTCGCTTTGACTTAGCACAAAGCTACACAATGTGTCCGCTGCATAGATCGAACCTCAAATTATAGCGATAAGCTCTGATGATACCGCTATGTCACCAAGAGGAGACTTGGTGATTTTTCTCCTATTTATGATAGACCCGTGTAAACTGAAATCCACAGAAAATTATTGTTATTTTAAGAAAATTTTAGAAAACCGCGAACTGAATGACGTAATGTTATAGAAACGGCAAACTTTGTGGATAGAAATATAGTAATGGCGTTTCCTTGCAATTTCGTGAATAAATTCAGTGTCAGAATCGCCTCAAATCAACTTAGCGTCGCGTCTCTAATAATATTTTATAGATGAAACAATTACTGAGATGCTGAAACCATTCGACCGAAGCATACAGACTAGGGTTATTACATGAAAAATGCTGACTAATTATCTTAATTTTAAGATGAAATGGTCGACTACGGTCACGAAAATAAACTAATTTGGGTGAAAGCCATCTAAAACTGTATGATGATTTAAATGTAATATACCAGTTTTTAATTACCGTAGCTTAGGACTACGTTTAACCTAAATCAATGTGATATTATGTACGTATTTCGAGAAAACCAAGCTTCAGTTTGTCTGTATATCTATCTACCTGTACATATATATATATATAATAGAACGGTCTGAAGCTGTTAACACGTAAAAAAAGCTTTTCTCGAGCAAACGACTTCATTGCCAGTTTTATATATATACGTAAAATGCAATCAAAAACATGGAATTCTGTGTAGAAACTTTTTTCTACTTAATTATATAGCAACAAATAAAGAGTTTTCTATCTTTAGTCTTCCTGCCACTGAAAATTATGTTTAATAGACCTAAATCCTAGCAGGTTCTCCTTCAACGTGATTTGTTTTTATCTATAGATTAGGCTAAGCCTGTAAACGAGTTATTTCTAAAGCATTATAGATCTAAGAAGAATTTCTGAAATAATTCAAGTACATGTTATACATTTTAATAAGTCTATTTGAATAACGAGTTTCAGAATATAATTATTTTGAGTTTATGTAAAACTAAATTATACAAATATCGAATTATCAAAACTGATAAGATAAGGAAAATACAATTCATAAAATACGATAAAAAACCTGACTAAAAATACATGGTTTGTTTATTTTGAATTTCACGCAAAGCTACACGAGAGCTATCTGCGCTAGCCGTCCCTAAGTTAGCAGTGTAAGACTAGAGG
>NW_013669264.1:106525-112778 GCF_000517525.1 Limulus polyphemus
GGAATTGACCGTCACATTATAACTCCCCCACGGCTGAAAGGGTGAGCATGTTTGGTGTGACCCGCGGCCCTGATTGCGAGTTGAGCGCCCTAACCACCAGGCCCAAAAATACATGGTCTGGAATAATTCTTAAACAATAATATGTAAATATAATGTTAATGTCTGACTCAAAAGGCCCCACCCCCAATGGCTCAGCAGTAAGTTTGAGGCGTTATGACACTAGAAATTGGATACCCGCAGTGGGCACAGCACAGGTAGCTCATTGGGTAGCTTTCCATTAACAACAAAAAAAACTGACTTAAAAACTAATCAAAACTCTCAAGCGGTCACAAGATTTCAAAACATAACATTAGGTAATTCCTATCACGTTTCAATAAAACTTTCTCTATCCTGCTTCAGTAAGTCAAGATTTTCCATCGAGATTTCAGTGCAACATATACGTAATTTCATGATAAAAAGACTGATTGTTTCGAATATTCACCCAAAGCAACACAAGGGCTATCTGCGCTAAACTAGAAACAGAGCAACTAGTCAACATTACCCACCGGCAACTTTGGGGCTACTCTAATCAAATAATGGAATTTGACTGTCACACTATGGTCCCAAAGTGAGGAGCGCTTTTTTTCAACACGAGACTCGAACCACAATCCTTGGATACACAGTCCACACGCTAACTATTAGTTCAAGCTCAGATCCATGATAAAGAGACAATATTAGTTTGAAAGGTCCAGTACAACGGAGTCAGTAGGATTCAGTATAACATCAATGTTGACAGTTAAAATGTATATACTAGATGTACTTCCGCAGGGTCCCTGAAAATGTTCTCTTTCAACAGTAAATAAAGACGATATTAAGAGTAACAAATATTTTTATCTCTTGCTTTTGAAGTTCATATGTCATGCTGTGTTGTATCTTACAGAGTGCGTAATTTTTCTCGTGAGTCACGTCATGCGCACGTTTTACTGACGTCACAACAATAAAAATTGCACCGTTAAGCGTCCCTTATGTGACATTATTTTGGTGTCTACCGACTGACTGACAGACAACCCACTATTGTTTAGTGGTACTAGTTGTTAAAGCAGGTGACCCTTCCAGACAGCCTTCGGCCCTCTTTCGGGAAAATAAGGTTTTGGATTTGTAAAAAGTTACTATCAAAAGGAGCATGTAATTTCTTGATGATACAATGATCAGGGTAAACACTACGCAAGAGGGCACATTTAATTTCTATCCACAGAACTATCAAGATTTGCATTATAAATTACAGAACTCAAACAAATGTTACGAATTAAACAAACAGCTACATGTTCAGAGTTTAAGTATTTTTCAATTCAACAGAATTACTATAAATACAGAATGTGCCCGTTCTTCAGCAGGAGCATACGTATGCTTATGAGTCGATAGCATTCATATCTGCCACTGCTACTTGTAAGGCAAAAAGCAAAATATTTCCAAGCACAGCAACACAGAAACTAAAATCAATTAGGTTTCTTTATAACATATGTTCTAAGTGAGGATTTTTCGTTGTTGTTATTATAAGATGAGCAAAGTATATTTATGTATTGCGTAGTGGATTGATTTTATTTGAAAGTGATTAACATAATGTCTCTTGTATAGCGACACAATGGTATGTTAATGAGGGTTAAATGACTTTATATGAAGGAAAACATACTCCAAATATCTGTCTGTTTCCATAAATATTAACTGTTACAACTTTATACATTCAACTTGAGAACTAATTAAAATTAAAAATAATCTTATATATATATACATAATACAATGAAACTTGTATACCAATCATGATAGGCACGTACCTGAAATTCTTTATGATAGTAAGGTTTTGACAGTCCACAATGGGTTTTTACTTTATGAAATGCTATATGTATATTGTTTTTAATGTACAAAATTTACATTTGGGTACAATGTGGTTTCCGTTGAAATTACGTAAATTGGTCTCCTTAACACCATAATAACACCATCGAATATTCATAGAATCGTGATTCATAATTATACAAATCTAAATCATGCCAAATGAACTACAGTCAACAACATCCTGGCTTTTCCAACCAAGTAGATCTACAATAACTCAGTGGAATCTGTAGGTTTAACCTTGTGGAAGTGGTATCTCCGTTTCCGTAGTAAAACATAAAAAGTAGGGTTTAACCTTATGGAAGTGGTATCTCCGTTTCCGTAGTAAAACATAAAAAGTAAGGTTCAACCTTATGGAAGTGGTATCTCTGTTTCCGTAGTAAAACATAAAAAGTAAGGTTCAACCTTATGGAAGTGGTATCTCCGTTTCCGTAGTAAAACATAAAAAGTAAGGTTCAACCTTATGGAAGAGGTATCTCCGTTTCCGTAGTAAAACATAAAAAGTAAGGTTTAACCTTATGGAAGTGGTATCTCCGTTTCCGTAGTAAAACATAAAAAGTAAGGTTTAACCTTATGGAAGTGGTATCTCCGTTTCCGTAGTAAAACATAAAATGTAAGGTTTAACCTTATGGAAGTGGTATCTCCGTTTACTAAAAAGTAAAGAAATCCGTTCTTTTTTTTTCTTTTCGTTGAAGTTGTGTCATTTAATGAAAATAAACCTCGCGGCATTCTCTGATCTGACTGCAACCATCTGTTGTAAAGTATTAGAAGAATGACTCATCTGGTGAGTGAGGACACAATGTCATCAGAACAGGCCATGAGGATTTTGTCTATAGGCCTTTAGAATACACCATACAACCATGATCATCCACTTGCACATACACATAAAAAACTTCCTTAGCTTCAAAATCCTGCGGCATATGTTATTCTGGCCCACTACTTAATACGAACGACAAAACAGTGACATCTGTTGGTGACAGATCTTGATTAGCTTTTCGACACACGTCACGGTAGCTTGATCTTTTACTGTACTATAGATAAGGCTAAAGTACAATCTAAGAGTATAACCTACTGGGTAGTCCCAAGTATATATATATATATATAATCAATGGGTAAAGATATTATAATGAAAGGAAGAGGGTACGTATTTTAAAACATGTTACAAATATCATACCAAAAACTATTAATACACTGCAAATAACAAAACCGTATCTGATAAAGGTTTAAAAGTTTTCACTGGCAATATCTTGGCTTGCTCATGTGTAGTCGATAATGTTAGAAATAAAATATGAGCGACAGATCTCAAACACATACTTAAACTTATAGATTAAATGGTTTTATTCAATAGTCTTATGTTTGTTTATTTTTAATCAAAGGCTCATAATATATAACTAATGGTAAATTACCTCGGGCCTGTCTAAGGAAGAAGCTGCATTAACAATACACTACTTCCAAGACATTTCATTTTTTATGGCAGCAAGTCTAGTAGTTTTAAATAACTAAATATCGGTAATTCTGTTGACATAAAGTGACAAAACGTGGTATTCGCTATTTATAATGTATTATTTATTATTTCGAGTTCGACGTGTTTCATTAAATTCCGACTTTTTTTTCTGATACGTAAAGATTTAAAGTTTAATACCGAGTATTTCTCACTAACGTTTACCAATCACCTTTAAAAAAACAAGAAAACGTCAGTAAAATCCCATGCTATGAGATGGGTATATACAAATTTATATTAAACATTTTTTCCTGTATTTTCTCAATATAGCCAAGGATTCCTTGTAAGCGAAGTTCTGTATTTACAAAAGTTGCCATAGAAACGTTTGATCAAAGTTTTCTGTTCACACGAATCAAAAATACACACACGAATTTGTTTACTCAACCAATTTCTGGTGAGAGGTTTGATCTGCCATTTCTTTCGGCTCAATTCTCTGGGTTTGAATTAGTCTCGGGGGAATACCACCCAGTAAAACACAATATCGGTTTCTGTTTACTTGTTTGTTGCTGTTTTGATTTTGTCTTTGAATCTAACATTTTTGTAATTATAAATGTACAGCATCTCTTAAGACTTAAGTGATTTTATACTAAACACCATAATTTAATCTTACAATAATGTAAGAAACGTTTAGTAGAGCTTCTAAGAAAGAGACAAAATTGTCGACTCCTCTAAGCCTATAACGTCACTTGTTACAGCAATGGCTAACTATGTTGGTCGTTATTGTTCTATAGCAAACCTGGCGATTAGTGTAATTGGTTAACTCTACTTTACCAGAATATTTATGCTAAGCTACTGACAGTATTTCATCTTTAGGTAATTATGAATTGTTTTCACAAATTTTTTGTATACAAACTGTGACGAGTGCCAATATAAACCAATTAAAAATAAGTGTTCACTAAATAAAATAATGCGCATGTTTGCGTTAGTTTAATTTAGATTTATGTATAGTCATAGCTATTACTCACGAATGTATAAAGACACTCACTTTTAATGCTGATCTACTGATTTACAATGGTAAGTAGAAATAAAAACCGAACTGATTTAAGAACCTTTCATAGGGTAACGAACCTGCTGTTTGATTTAACCACTGTATTATAATTACATACAGTAAGGAATTGTTTTCTTTACTACAACTAAACTGATCTGCCACACCTAACACTAAAAATTAATGATGTCAAGGTAGCAGGTCGTATTGATACAAGGTTGGATTATTTAATAATAAATAAAAATATGTGGCAATGAATGAATCAACGCTTCAATTAAAAATATGGAGTAAATTTAACGTGTCTCTTGCAGATGGAATGACTAACTGTCGACCACTAGGTTTGATTTGGTTTGTTATGAGTTCCGCGCAAAGCTACACGAGGACTATCTGCGTTAGCCGTCCCTAATTTAGCAGTGAAAGACTAGAGGGAAGGCAGCTAGTCAAGCACCACCCACCGCCATCAGTTGGGCTACTCTTTTACCAACAAATAGTGGGATTGACCGTCACATTATAACGCCCCCACGGCTTAAAGGGCGAACATGTTTAGTGGGATTGGGATTCGAACCCGCAACCCTCACATTGCGAGTCGAGCGCCATAACCACCTGGCCATGCCAAGCCTCGACCGCTAGGACACTTTGAAGCAAAACTATTGGTAACAAATAGCATTGTGGTCCAATGTTTTGTTAAAGATGTTACATTGAATTAGACTCTTTCAGTAAAATGAAACTGCACTAAGCTTCTTCACAAATGTTCTTGAATTAAATATACTATCTGTTAGGCTTGACTCCGAGGTTGAAAAATATTACTCAAAGAAAAATAGTGTTCACATTTAAAGAGTAAAGACTGTGAACAATTAAAACAACTTGTATTAAAATATACAGATATCTTTAACAATAGGCCTGGCCTCACAGATTTGTCTGAACATAGTATTATAACCACCAGTAAAAATCCAGTGTTTAGTAAACCTTATCATTATTCTTCAACTAAATCACATGTGCTACATGACCAAGTGGGTGATATGCTCTGTGATTGGTTAACTGAACCCTCCACTTCTTCTTGGACTTCTCCAGTAGTTATTGTCATGAAGAAGAAGAATGATATTAGATTCTGTGTAGACGACATAAAATTAAATCAAGTCTCGGAATCTGACCGATATCCAGTTATATTTTGAATGCTCTGTCAGGTGCGATCTGTATTCGTACATTAGGCTTATCAAGTGGATTTTGCTAAGTACCTGTAAAAATGGAGGATCGACATCAAACTTCCTTCAAACCTGATAATGGACTTTATCAATTTAAAGTGATGCCTTTTAGTCCGAAAAATAATGCACCTACCACCTTCCTTGATCTTAGACGAGTTAGTTTATGAGATATAGTAAGAATTAATTATTGCTAATTGTTACTCAATGTTGTTATTGATCTTGAAGTGGTTTAATATTGAGATATTGTGTTTTTTCGGAATTAGGTTTTTTTCTTATGTTGTTTTCCTAATTCCTTTATTTATTGAAAAGAATAAACATTGAGAATTATGTTGTATTGTTTATTAACGTTTGTATCAAGTCCTGGCCAGGCATGGATTAATAAATGTTTTTGTAAGTGAGAAAATGTGTATTCTAGTTGTTTGAAAATTTTATTTTCGATTTTTGTTGTTTTTACATTATAATAACTTGTTTCATTTTGTTCGACCCTGGTTGTAGCAGCGTTTTGTTTTAGTCCATTACAAGTTCAACCACTATATTACAATCAAATACAGTACTAAAGTATCTGTTTAGTTCAACCACAACATAATCATCAAATACGGTACTAAAGCATCTATTTAGTTCAACCATAACATTATCATCAAATACGGTACTAAAGCATCTGTTTAGTTCAACCACAACATTATCATCAAATACGGTACT
>NW_013669265.1:0-1490 GCF_000517525.1 Limulus polyphemus
GAATCCAACATGATGCAGAAGCCAACGAGACGAAGACCAGTACGGAAGAAGATACGTCCCGTAAAATTAAGAGATTTTGTTGAATTTTAATGTTGAGTTTGTAAATTCTGTACATTTAATTAAGTTATTGTTAATTGTCTATTGGTTTAATGTAAGTGGCTATTGTTCGGGACGAACAATACTAAGGAAGGGGCAGTGTTACGACAGCGGTAGTCACGTGACGCTGGTAACACGTCATGATATTCTAGAAGGATTGGGGAACATCACGAATAATTCAATATGTGCTAGGCGCTCTCTATTCTTGTATATAAGTGCGCTGGATAACGTGAGACAAACTGATCGGAATTGAATTGCAGACAGGCAGAGATAAAGATGGACAATTAAGTCAAGTGCGGTAGTGACCGTAAGTAAGTGCGTGAATCATTGTGAATTATATCGCATGTTTAAAGTGACTGTGGAAATTAAGTGTATTGCAAAGTTGAATTAAGAAAGAATAAACTAGTTTTATTTAAGAAAGGACTTTTATCTCTGAAGTTCCTCTGGAAGAATTTATACTGGGAAATTAACATACAAACACAGAGACGTAACACTATTTGTCCTATCCGTTGCCGACGGCGCATTTCACTCAATCCAGAGTTCTTCTGGCTACCTGAGGTATAACAAACATTGTAGCAGTCAGAACATTATTTATATAAGCCATTTGTTACAACAACAATGTTTATGGTTTGAACGCCTTTAACAATCCGGCAAAGCATAATTATAATTGCATTTGTTATAAGACATTATAGTCCAAGAACCAGGGGTCATTTATTTGCTTCAAATGACCAAGTTTATGGTTGGTATTTTTATTAGACATACTAATAGGATACTCAAAACGCTTAGTTTTAAGATTCGATGGTTCCACAGTGGTGGAATAGAGCACTGTGGCTAGTAATCTGGATGGTGGATTCGACAACTGGGGATAAAAAAGTATCATTTAATCATAATATGCGTTATTTTTCAGAGCGTATATGGCCATATATGATATCAAATGAAAAGTAATGATGAGATCTATCATAATATTCTCATTTTATCAACTAGTATAAGCAATCTGACTCCAAAATTAAGTTATTTTGAATATTTGTTTCACTATTTATTCACAGGTCTTCTTTTATATGTCTCATAATTTTCTTCAAAGACTATATAGCTTAGCAAATTTAGAAACCAATACAACTTCTAGGACGTTGGAATACAAGACTCTCACCTAAGCTACCTAGTGAAAAGGAAACTTGTGCACATGATAAGAAGCAAAGCGTTATAACAACTGAAAAAGTATTTGGCAGTCCGGGTAAATAATCGACAAACCAACAGAAAAAAAAAAGAAATAGGAGGATAGTATATTTTATAGCGAATGGCGTCGAGAGCATATACACAGCGTAGTCACAAGTAAATAGACACCACCTTTTCAGAAAAAAAATTAAATTTTTCAGTCATATTCACATGAATTGATA
>NW_013669265.1:2404-37206 GCF_000517525.1 Limulus polyphemus
GTCTCAGCAATTCCAACTCGGTCAGTTTTGACACCAGAAAAATAGTTCAAGCTATTGATTTGTATTCTGAGGCTACATCATTTTAGGTATATTATCTATCTATGTATACAGTACTCCGAAAAAATGTTAGGAAAAGAGAATATTTTTTCATTCTTTTCATTTTATGGGGCTAATTCTTCCATGCCATTATAGAATGTAAATTTCAACAATATGATAATGCTTCACTGATCCCTATTGACAATTGAATGGGCCAGGGTGAGTATACTTATTATTCTTTAGAATTTCCATATACTTGTACCAAGGGCATATCATAATGGTTCTGCTTGAATGAACATAGTGATCAAATTTAGGGTCGAAATAACTGTCATGGTACTCCATGCAGTGTCTTAACTGTATAGAAAGAAGCTAGCATATGGTACAGGTATAGGCTAGAAGAAATCAATTTGATAACACTCCACAAATAAACCTTGATAAAAACAGCGTTTAACACTATATATATTAAGTTTTGTTGTCATGCCACGGCCCAAATAGCATAGAGAATTGTCAGTAGAGCAGAGAGTTCGTATAAAAGCTTTACGTGATTCTGGTTGGGCTCTCCGACAAATTGCTGCAGACATGAAATGCTCCCCAAATACTATCAAGTACACTCTAGATCGTGAGACCCAGATGGGTAAGTTTGAAAATAGGAAAGGAAGAGGCAGAACACATAAACTCAATGATACCGATGTTAAGTATTATCGTTTATGCGGCCTTCAGGACAGAAGGAAGACTGCCACTGATCTCAAGTATGAGATAAACGACCATGTACCAAATGACAGAAAAGTGTCCAGATCTACAGTATCAAGAATGCTCAACAAGAATGGAATATTTGGTCGTGTAGCAGTTCAAATACCTTTACTTCGAAGTTCAAATGTTATCAAGAGACTTAAAGTGGATTGTAGTTGATTGGAAAAGGGATGAGTCCAAGTTTGAAATATCGGGTTCAAAGTTAAGGTTGTATGTCCAGCGGAAGAAATGTGAAAGATGCTTACCTCAATGCATAACACCTACAATGAAGCATGAAGGAGGCAGTGTGATGGTTTCTGATGAGGCGACAGGAGATATTTGCAAAATAGATGGATCCGTCATGATATACCTAGTGGTTTGCGTATTATTGGATTCTACTACCAAGAAGATAATGACCCCAAACACTCATCCAACCTATGGAGAAATTACTTAGCTAAGAAAGAAGCTGCTGGAGTTATTCAAATGATGCATTGGCCCCAATTAAGCAGATCTGGGATTTGATAGATCAAGAGTTACTTTCAAAGAAACTTTATGGGAGTGTATTAGAAACATTTGTAGTAGAATTCCAAAGGACACTTTGATTAAATTTGTTGCAACAATGTCTGAAAGAATGTCTGCAGTTATTAAAGCAAAAGGGGGACACACAAAATATTAACTGTTTGCTGAACTCAAGCACTTCCAATGAGTTTCTGTTGTACTAAATATGAAGATTAACAAAATTTTGATGTTTTACCTGTGATTTACCTCCCATTTGTTAGCAACGTTCCACTCGCTTTGTTAGCTCAGTGATTTGTCTCAAGCTGAAACCTCCAGTTCAAATCTCAGTCGAGTGGGGACTTTTTATAACTTTAATTATTAGTTCATTATATTTATAGAAAGACATTACAATAATAGATAAACACAATAATATGACACTTTATATTATGAACTTGAATTATTTGTCAACACAATTACAAAGACTGGGTGTCACAGTGTTTATAGTGCTCTACTATTATGTAGAAGTTTCGAGTTTAAATCCCAAAATTCGGAATTTCATGGTAGCTTTTTAAAAATATTTATTAGCATATTTACAGCAAGCGTTTTGAATATTCTGTAAAATACGATTACAGTTATAGATTAAATAAGGATAGTATAATATTACATAATAAACACGAGTGACTGTATGTATCGAAAATAACTTAAGTATCTTTTCAGCGCAATAGATGGTGCTACAATACATTATTATTGATGCTTTTCGCCTTCAGTAAGAGATTTTAAAGAAAATTACTCAACAATTTATAAGCATTTTCAATGAAAACTTATACCTTCTCGAATTTACCCTTCACTATAAAATTCATTGCCTTTGCTGGTTCAACTTAAAAGGTTTTATCAAGAAGAACATTTGAACATATAAGAGATGACCAATTATACACAAAATATATTTTAATTTTCAGAAATAAAAAAGCATTTACCGTCATATGACGGGGGTCAGCTAGTTTAGGATAATAGTGTGAAAATTTTAATCTTTATACTTACACAGTGACCAGATCAGGGAAGCCTAGCTTGGTCAGGGGTAGGGACTGTAAATGCTGGCCTCTTGACTATATTATGTAGTTTACATTGTAACTGATTCATTCTCCTGACATCTATCGTTATTTACACGAAACAGAAGCTGACAGATGCAGCACTTTTCTTAAATAAAAAACAACAAAATTGTAACATGAAGTGTGATTGGTTACTTTGACATCCATTGAATTAATATGCTGTGACCTTGTTTGCTACCGGTTTGTAGGGCCATAACATGTTAAACCAGGACATCGTGATTCAATGGTTTTGGGCTCGTAGTCCGATGGTTTCGAGTTTGACGCTGTCCCATGTCATGCTGTTGTGTCCTTGAGCTAGACTTGTTCTAATCTACCCAGTTGTAAAATGGATACCTATCTGAGGGATATGGGGGGGGGGGGATAACCTTCGATGGATTGCCATCCCGTCTAGGTGGAATGGGTCATCATTCTTATCTTCTTATGTCATTGGAACCGGAATTGGAAAGCACCAACCTTACGTGTCTTGTAAAGCCATGGCAAGGATTTAACTTCTAACCAATGTGTTAATCCAATGCATTGAGTGAATATGATATGGTAGTGTTGGCTGCTGATCTACAGGGCCATAACGCGTTGATCTAATGAGTAGTCGAACATCGACGACACGTTGTTGGCCGTCATCTGTGGAGCCATAACGCATAGTCAAAAATTGGGCTACATGTTGAAACAATACGTTATATTCCCGAAGGTTTGCTTGCCCAACATATTTATTACGTAACAATGCGCACTTTATTTAATTAGTAAAATTATATTGGGTATTTGGTTCATACCAGTGTGTAAAAATATGGAGATTTATAATTACCACATCCTTGTATCAGTTTTGGTTTAGACTGAATTATTTGTTTGCAAAAGTTGTTAAGTGCATTATTTAACTGATTTTACCCAATAGAAATTTGCATTACCGTATTGCAGTGGTCTCCAACTGACAGGCCCTCGACAACGTGATTCGTGGCCCGCAATATGATTAGAAATGATAAAAGTAAACAAAACTGTATTTGGGGAATAATTTATTCCCCAACAAGTTCAGGCCCAGCGCTTGGTTTTATGGTCATTATCTGAAGTGACCTAATGTGAAAAATGATTGGAGACCACTGATATATTGTATGTATATATGAACAGATGAATAATAATAATAATAATGCCATGTAACAGAATGTTCGAATTTTTGTTTAAACTTCTAGCTTACTTTTTACTGAAATTAATTACTGTACTATACTTTATTAAAGCAGTTTTGAGTAAGTAAACAAGCTATTTATTTTTATGATGTTTGACACTTTACGTGATCACATACCGCTTGTAAGTGATTAAACATCCTAAAAATATCTTTATCTACCCATTCGAAGCTGCGTTATTGAAGTATATTTGAGTCGTGAGTATCTCTAAAAAAATTCTTACTCTCTCTAGGTAATGTGCAACAACGCTGGCCTCGAAGCTGTCCCTTCTGATCTTCCACAACTTACCCGTCAGCTCTCTCTCTCCAATAACAGGATTAGGAGGATAGGTTTCGCTCAATTCCGTAACCTAACCTACCTTCGACGGCTCATTCTAGACAACAACCTAATTTCAGAAGTTGCACCTGATGCTTTCCTAGGACTTGGCGACTTAGAAGTGCTAAGCCTTCAAAACAACCCTTTAACAGTCTTGTCTTCACGAGCTTTTTCTGGTATTTATCGTGTTCGTAGTTTATATCTGGGCTACAATCGTGTTGCCGCTGTAGAAGCTGACGCCTTTTCTGATAGCGGAAATATCAAAACTTTATCTTTGCAAGGTAATCCTATAAAAGTTCTCCATAGCTTTGCCTTCCAGGGCCTGCACAATGTAGAACTGTTGCACTTACCTTACAAAATTCAAACTATTGAGCCAAATGCTTTTAATGGACTGACCAATGTTTCTCTTTTACGATTGGAGGTCTTAGACATTGATGAACTACTAACTGACACCTTTCGTGGATTGACTTCTGTGTCCACCTTGATTATTATCAAGTCCCGGATTGGTTATTTGAGAACCCGTACTTTTCAAGGCCTTTCTAACACTAAATTGATATCTCTAGAGGACAACAACATTGATACTACTGATCGTGCTGTGTTTGCCGGGTCCAGAAACATAGAAAAACTTCGTATTATCAACAATAAGTTCTTCAACCTACGTCCCGGTGTTCTAGACGGACTGCTTCCCGAGACTTCAACATCTGTAAATGTTTCTGGAAACCTCGTCCCGTGTGATTGTCGGCTTCGATGGATGGCTGATCACGCCCTTGTTGTACCCACAATCATGAGAGACAATAGATGTCGGTCCCCACCACAGCATGAAGGAAAGACCTTGAACTCAATCCCTCTAGAAGGCATCCCCACTTGTTTGCCTGAAGAATTTCCAATCGGCCTATCAAAGGATAAGGGAAACGATGTGGATCGTTTGATATCAAATTGCAAAGTTGTCATAAGTTTTATAATAGCTATACTCGGGTTTCTAGCATATTTCTAATACAGAGGTTTTCATAAACGCTTCGTCTAGTCACCGATTTTTTATTTATGTTTGTTTTACACATCTTGTTGATTTACAGGTTATACCACTTTTCTGTTAAGATGTCTTTGATGATATTCCCGATGTTACAGATTTTTATCACTAAAAATAATAAATCTGTATACTTTAAGCAATAGTAGTAAATGAATAATAAAGAAAGTTAAGAAACGTCTACAAAATTCGCCTATAATAGTAGCCAGTGAGCCATAAAAATAGATCGATAAATAAAGAGGCCAACATTCACGGGCAAATCCAACACATCTCAGCAATTCCAACTCGGTCAGTTTTGACACCAGAAAAATCGTGAAAAACCCGGGAATATCGAAAACTGTCTATATAACTGCTTGGGATCTGCAAGAAGGTATCTCTGTTCCAAATTCCATGCAAATTATTCAAAATATGGCTGAGCAATAACCAAAACCCCCAAAATTATGCTTTTGGAGCTGTTATTCCCCCCTAAAAAAAGACTCAAATTGAGCAAAACGAATTTGTTTAAGCTAATGTGTTGGGCCCATGAAAATTTATATTTGTGCCAATTTTCATCTTGATTGCTGTAAATATGACCGCACTCGAGCCCAAAATATACATTTATAGTTGAACTTTGACCTCATAAAATCCTTAAAAAGGCCTAAATCAAAATGAAAAAAATTTGATCGTATTGGAAGTTTAAAGTCAATCCACAGAGAAATGAAGGAATGGCGATCGATTGAAAAGTGTTTGGAAGAAGAAGAAAAAACGACTGAAAAAGAGCATTTCTCTGTGGAGACATAATAATGAAAGTTCATCCACCCACGCACAAAATATCGAAACTAAATAAGAAAAAGTTATGTAATAATATATATTTAAAAAATACAAACTTTCTTTAGGTAGCACAGATCCTTGACCATACAACTAAATATAAGATACTACAAACGAGTCAACTTAATATGTTCTTTGAAGGTTGCTTTAGGTAGTGTGGTCGAAATTTAAGTTTTTTTTTTTTTTTTCCTGTATTGTGTTTATTGGTGACAACGTTTCTGGCTCCATGCTGAATCCTTCTTTTATACAAGCTTGAACGTAAATCCTTTCTTAATGAACCAAACATTACTGGAGATCTCGAAATTTTACACTATTATCCTACTGATATAAAAGTCATTCCGTTTTCTGACAGTCATACGTTGTTGTTTTTTTCTATACTAGCGGAAGTGATAACTTAATGGTTAGCATGCCGACCTGCAGATTATAAGGTCCAAGGTTTCAGTCGCGATATGCCTCTAATTTCATTCCACGCCTTCAGCTGTGGGAGCTTTATAACTGTGACAGAAAATCTCGCTATTTCGTTAAGATGGGCCGTGTAAACAATGTGTGCTTCTAACTGATTGCCCTCTCTCTTCGGTCAGCAGTTCTACATTAGAGATGGATAAGCTTGGACCTTAAGGTTTTCTGACGTGGCCCTTTAGCCCATTTGTCCTGTAAGATGTCGTTCAGATAGAGAATATAAAATACTTACATTATAATAATGCTTTAAATCTACATTATTTAGTAATAATTCTTCACAAGGTTAGTATCTTTTAGTTGTTTTTTTATGGAATGTCAAGTTAAAAAATTAAACGGAAATTGGCTGCCCTGTGCTTTTGTAGAAACTAATACAGAATTCATGGTTTGCAGTAATATGATCTTTAAAACGTAACACAGCTAGAAAGAAATTATACTAGTACATACATAAGTTTAGTTATTACGCTTTTTGATATCTGAAGGCACACAATTTTTGATTACGCAATTCTTAATTGACAGAAAGACAGCATTTTTCTTTGATTCTCCAAAACAACCTCATCCTATGACAATTTTTATATATGATAATTAGTTATTACGTTATGTAATTTATTGCTACTGGTGTGTTTCAGACACCTTTTACACAAAGCTTGCAGAAAACAAAAGCCGTCACTTCAGCGTTCAATTTATAAAAGGGTTTTTTTAATCGTAATTATTACAAAAGCACGCATGCTTAAATTTTCTGCTACATGCTAAAATACTGTTACGATAGCGGAAGTCACATGACGCTAGTAACACGTTATGAGCTTCTAGAACATTCATGAAACCTCAAGAGACTACTAGATATGCGGTAGTCTTGTATATAAGCTGCCAAGAACTGATGGCAACAATGGTAATTGAACTGCGGACAGAGAGAGACTATTGTTGAGTCAAGCACGTGAAATATAGTATTTGTTATAGCGTGACTGTGGAAATTAAGTGTATTGCAAAGTTGTATTTAGAAAGAATAAACCAGTTTTATTTAAGAAAGGACTTGTATCGCTAAAGTTTCTTCGGAAAGAATTTTTATGGAAAATTAACAAACGAACAGAGACGTAACAATACATTTGTCTTTTTCAAACGATGTTGTTGTTTGAAGTTAAGCACAAAGCTACACAATGAGCTATCTGTGCTCTAGCGTTGCAAGTCCGCAGACATACCGCTGTGCCACTGTTTTAAAAATCCAGACAAAAGATAGGTGGTTCGGTTTGTTTGTTTTAGCACAAATCTACACAAGGTGTAACACCAATGCTGTTTCCACTACAGATAAGGATTGTAGCCCACTAGCTTTACTACAGAAAGGCCCTAAAAATCATATATAATTGGATTGAGTGTGAAAACCTTGTCAAAGTACACCCCTATGGTAAGACCATATTGAGTGGGTATAGTACAGCACTGATAAATACATTCAACTAAGCAGGTACTGGATTAACAAAATAATAATAATTCTGTTTTGACCAATGCTATAATCCATGGTAATTAATTTTAACTTATGATGGGTAGTGTTCTTTAATGAAATGAAAACTACATAAACCCATAAAATCATTTTTTCACCATATACAGTTCAAGAGATCTAATACTAGTGTGACCTTTCCCAAACATGCCTAGAGGGTTTGAAAAGATAACTTTCTCTTCCCAAATTCTATAAGTGATGAAGAAAACCTTAAGAAATACTATTACTCAATACATGCTACTTCTCTTAGTTCTTTCGAAGATAAATACATACTTATGCTTAAAATCTAAGCTTGGATGTGCTTAGGATATTTTTTTTACTAATTTAAGAAACAAAATAAATTATGTAAATAGAAGTCAAAGATATTTATTCATATACGTTAACAATCATTCAGAGAAACATTCTTCTTCATAACTCTTCTTCTCGCAAATCTTTATAGCGTCGTTAATATTTTTTTATTATTTAACTGCAATATTAAATGCCAATGGCCTAGAATTAGTTTTAACTAAAAATCATATAAAGTTATGTGATCATTTTTAGTGTATGTAGTGTTAAGATGTTTTTTTTTGTTCTTGTATACCTGTACAAGTTAATGATTGAAACTTTATATTTGCTGAACTATCTTTGTTCACTTTTAACAAGTTAGTGAAAGTTATGCTACTTTAAAAAGAAAAAAGTTCTTAAACACTTAAGGATCTATAAAAGGCTGATCATACAACACCAATAACCTGCTTCACCAACGTGGGAGCTTTAAATATGTAGGAAATGTAAAACATACCTGTGTATTAGCCACCTTGTTTACACAACTTATCACATACTCTCATATTGTGAATATTATCAGTAAAATAAGTAAATAAAGCGAAAACCATTTTTGAAAACACAGAAATAAATTAAAAATTATTATTCTTAAAACCAAATTTCTAACAATCTATTATAATAATACTCAGTTTTTGTCTGTCCTGAAAATGCGCGCGCACTTCACTTCAAAGGATGAAAACTAAAGGCGAATACAAATATACTTTAGTAGACACGTTGTACGTGTTAAAAGCTTATCAAAGTTGATAAAAAAAACCTAAAGTTATATCGTAGAATAACATTATAAATTTATTTATAAGTAGCACTAAGTATGGTAAAGTTTAGCCCTAACTAAACTAAAACATACATGAGATACAGTTAATTTATCTCTTTTATCGAATATACGCTGTACTTAATAAAGGCTTAACTAATGTTAAGCCTAAGACAAGTGGACTTGCAGATTTCGGTATTTGCGATTATAATTCTTTTGTATTATTCTAGAAAGCCTTTATTTAAAGAAGTACTGTTGCAATAAAGATATTAATTTGACCGCAAATGTATTGCGAGTCTCTGCTAGTATAATAAGTAAAACACACATTATCTTAGCTGTCTGATAACCAAGAGAAAATAGTATAGTATAATTGTATTACCTATCAAGATCAGAAACATTGTGAACACTCGCAATTAAAATTCAAATTGTTGCGTCAGCGAGTCACGTGACTACTATGACGCAACGTTTCTAGAACTATCATGTTCTTTGGCGAATGTTCAAGTTCTTAATAAATATAGGGTGGGCAGATATATATATATATATAGGAGGGGACAACGTGACGCGGTAAGGAGTAGATAGTGAGTAATTGAACTGCAGTCACACGATATTGTTGAAGTTAACGTTCGTTCGTTACAGTGTTGTTTTAGCGCGAGTATTGAGATTAAGTGTATCGCAGAGTTATATTCCGAAAGAATAAACCAGTTTTATTAAGTAAAGACTTGTGTCGTTAAAGTTTCGTTGGAACGAAGTTACGGAAAATCAATTAACAAACGGAGACGTAACAATATGAAGTCATGTACAAATGTAATGGTTGTAGCATAATATGGACTAGTAACACAGGCAGTACTTTTCAAAAAGTTGATGTATTATCTATGAATTCCATACTATTATTTATGGTACCTTATTAACAGTACTAATCAGTGAGAATGAACATTCATTAACAGAAGTTTATTACTTTAAAATAAACTGAATAAAATAAAACACACACACAAGTTGTATAAGTTACTAGTTTAAAAGAACAACTTCATAATTTTACTAGTTCACATATAAGCTCACCCCCAATGGGACTGACTTCTGCTGTAAACGCTAAACCTAGCCATTAACACCAAAAGTATATTTATGTATACAGACAGTAACTTCTAGCATTTTAATATCATTATACACATATTTCCTTATGAACTAAATTTTTCATGAAATTACAAATCATTAACTGTATTCAATGAACATAAATTCATCCATTTTACAAATTTTGACCATTAGTAAAGCTTTTCCTACTGTAATTCATTCCTTAAAGTTGAAAAATTATTACACACAGTTTCTAAGAGTACAAATAAATTTTCATAAGAAAAATAACTATTACCTCACTATCTATAAAATTGTTTTCTGAAGTGCTTATAGGTTGATATTCACTACAAAAGACTGCATTGTATGCTATCACCTTATGATAGTATTTCTTCTTGTATAAACTTTAATTGGCATTTTCTAATATTAACATTTTCCTAATCTGAAAATGTATTTCCTCCCAACACAGAATTGCCATATCCCTTGTGCGTCTGCCTATGAAATTTGCATACCTTGAGCTAAAATACACATATTTAACATGAACTATGAATCAGGAATATCACCAAATAGTTCCAGGCAAACAAAGGGAGCCCGGAAAAGCTCCCTTAAGTAAGGAGGAGGAAGGCAGACATTAATGAGGTGCACACTCCAAACCAACAAGTCTCAACAACAGAAGAATCAAATAAGGAGGGACAGAGCAGAAGCAGTATGGGCCAAGGTAGTAAACAGAATGGAACAAATCTCTCCAGAAAACTCCTCTGGGGTGCAATGAAGTGCCTCAGACATAAAATGGAGGGAGGGAGCGAAGGTAACACAGGATGATGGTGAGAAAAAGACAAAGACATGAAACTGGGTACTAGAGAGTGAAACAGAAGACAAGGGGTTTGCTCCCCAAGCATGCAAAACATATTCCAAAGATTGAGAATCTAGAAAAAGAATGGACACAAGCTAAGACAAAAAGAGTCAAAAAAGTGAGGAGGACAAGGCATGTGATTATAGGTGCAGAGTTGGTTGACAAAGGAATCAGCATGAACCCTAATATCAGGTGAAGGAGGAAAGACAAAGTAATCTCGAGAATTGGTTTCATGGAGTAAAGAACAGGAAGAATCAAAGGACACAGGCAAAAGAGAAAAGAAGGAACATACCTGAGAACTCATATCCTGAAAAAGACTGGAAGGGCCAGGATTTTCCTCGACCAGTAAGGTGGTACCCAAAGCAAACCCAAGTGGTGGGAATAGTTGGTCAAATTTGTCATCTTCTTGGTCATACCCAAACTGAGGTGAAATGGTGTCAGCAGAAGGAACAAGAGAGGAAGGCCTAGTATGCATGAAGAAATCCACAACATGCTGCATAATAGCTATAATGTCCATAGCAGTCAACAAGCCTCCAGAAGCCATAGTAGAAACAGCTCCTGTGTTTATAACTTCATCATCCTCATAGAAAAAAGTCGAAGTCACAGTCATTTGAGAACTTGTAATAATCTTCAATGCTTTTGAAACAAAGGCTAAGGTAGAATTAAACCTAAGTTCTTTGTACAAATGCAAGTTTCAGCTAATTGAGCTGAGACTGAAAAATCAAAATATATCTATATAAGGCCAAGCTGAGGAAAAAAACTAAGTTATTTCGAGTGCAAGTACTTAAGGGGAGTTACTGTGAACTGAGGTTATGTCGCTCTCCTGTTGATGGAGGGCTTTTGTAGCATGATGTCATGATGCACCTGCACAGTTCACAATAAACATATGAATTTTAGGTGGGAATTACCTCAAGGCTAGTGGCATGCAAATTTCACAGGCAGATGCATTCTGTGAGTAGAGGCAAGGTATTGTCTTGGAATTCTAAGTTTTATCTACTGTTTTCAAACTTTTGGATTACCTGATAATTTTTAAAGCTTTCAGATAATACATAAATTACTTTTTTTTTCACTGAACAACTTTCTACATATAAACACATTACTTCACTTTTATTAATGCTTATTATCTGCAGGTGTGTTTACTTTCTCTTATTAACCGAGTGCCACTTGTGGATATATAGAAGCAATGCTTCTAAGCCAGGAGTTAATAAAACCAAAAACTTGTATGTGCCCACATTCACTGACAGCCCCTCTCACTTAGGTTCAGAAACTAATGTGAAATGGATCTGATAACATGGCATGAAAGAATTTTCATATCTCTCACATTTACTCTGCTAAACTGCTTTTTATCACAAAAATACCACATCTTTTATGTTTTACTCTCCTAAGTTGGTTTTACTCATAAGAATACCACTTCTCTCAAGTTTTACTCTCTTGATCTACTTTTTACCATAAAAATTCTCTCATGTGGTCTGTTATATCAAGGTAATGGAATATTAAAGGTGAAATAGCATGTCATTTGCTACAGGCCTTTGTTAAGTATCTCCTTTGGTTTCTCACAAGCTTCACTTGGTAATATATGTAAGTGCTTTAAAAAAATTACTTTACAGCTATTTTCACTATTCTTGGACCAAAGAATGAGTATTAATCTTGAACACTGCTTATAAATTTACATAAATACACACAACCATCCATATCAAAGTCACAGAACCTGGAAATACTAGTTGGCCTACGTTCATTGCAGACATCTGACTTTAAAATTTTAAGCATAAAACCATTCAGGTGTTTCTTTTGGGTAAAAAAAAAATTTTCATGGACATGTTAACAATTTTGTAATATCTAATACACTGAAAAATGTGCTTATAAGTGAATAAAAATATATAATTTACATAACTTTCAGTAATGTCTAATTTTATAATACAAATATACATTTCCTATGCAAACATGCACATAAATTAAATACTCATCACATTAGTAATAACAGAATTAAGGTTGTTTCTGTTTAGGAACCAAGGTTTTATTCACAAAATAAATTCCAATTCCTCACACTATACTTTTTGTGTATCATCAATTTTATTTCCTGCAGTATCTCATCTAATATTTTATTATGATATTAATCTGAATTTATGTCAGAAAATCCTAATATTTGAGCCAGTAAAACCCTTTATCTAAACTTAGAATGATCCTTCTAAACCTCCTGAATGTATGAAGAACGTCAAATGCTAAAAACTTTAAAAATTATACTTTAATTTATGGTAAAATGTTTAAGCTGCATCATTTCAAACACGAGCAAACAAAATGCTGCTCACAGTATAAAGAATTATACAAAACTAAAGTACACCATCAGTAAGCAGAAACTGTGTTGACTACCAAATTTAGTTTAAATTTTTTTTATTTACATAATGATGGCTAAATTAGACTTGTAATTATTATGAACTGGACTGTAGAAGTGGAAAATATTTTGATCACTGTGCTGAGATCTTCATTGTAGACCTGATGAAGGCCTCAATGCAGAGACTAAAACATTCTCCCCCTCCTGTATTACAGGCAGATAAAACTTCAAATATTCATCCTAAAGCTCCTCTAATACATGATGTAATATTTATTGAAATATAATAGACATTTTTGTCACACCAGTAGCTTTGGTACAAGCTTATGAAATGTCATGCTCATTAAATAATCTAATTTAGTCTTCTTCATTCTTCAGTTATGAAACCAGAAGGACTGTTTTTTCATACTTATATGTTGAATAGATCTCTAGAACATTAAATAAATATGTTTAGGAGTTATCACCAGTAATTCTTAAAGAAAGCTAAAAGCACATTCAATATTTCTAACTTACTTCAAGGTATACATCTACATGCTTGCTAAATGAAAATGATGTCCACATTCCACTCCTAAACAAATGTTGATAAAAGAAATGAAACAACAATACTAAGATACATATCAGTTGAAATCCCTTTTAATACACCTTACCCAGCAACAGAATATTCCATTTCTAGCTTTGAACTATTCCAGATCTAAATGTAGCTTCTATCAACTACAGCTTCTCTACAAACCTGTCAAACATATACTTAAGCCCTAGTCTATTCTCTCTGTCTTTCATTATTTAAATATTTAATAACCATGTTGTTTATTCCTGTGATTATACATGTTGAGACAATAATACTACACATGGACTACATGTGGTTCCCAGTTGTGGTAACATAATATTCTCACATAAATACATGTATGACATTGAGGTCCGATATCTAGTGACACGTGAATATAATTTTCCCACAAAGGCATATGAAGTCTGAACTTCAGCACAGTTATCATTTAGTGCAAAATCACCACACAGGCATGACATCTGGGCCCCAGTCCTGGCCTATGCACCTTGAAATTTCAGCTGCAGCATGAGTTATGTCATAGTGCTCATCTTCAACAAGGGACTCTTCCATTACATACAATTCTTTTAACCGAGGTCCACAAATTTTGGCAAGTTGAACAAGAGCTGAACAGGACAGTTCACTGATGCCAAGTCCAAGAGAGCTTAGCTTTTTACAATTCTTTGCTACTGCTACAATCTCATTGTCTATTAAGGAATTTCCATTGGAGTTAATGACTAATTCTGTGAGTCTAGGACAGTTCTGTGCAACCTTCCCCAGTGTGACTTTTGGCATATGATTTCCAAAATATAAATGTGTTACGGGGATAATACTGCCAAAAAACTCACCAAGATTATCGTCCTGGCTTACAAAAACATACATAACCAAGGCCATGGCCGGTGAGTGGTTAATTAAACCTTCCCAACTTTCTGGAGCTATGTGATGAACTGATAAAGCCTGTAAATAACAATGATCAATAAGGGATGTTATTATATTCTTTTTTTAACAACACTACCCTATACAGCATAAATAATTCTGTTATAAATTTTTCTAACTGTAGAATAACTGTGTGAATTATTAACCTTTTAAATCTGCTAAATAATGATTTCTTATAATAATAATAATAAAGTGTATATTTTTTGAGACAGTTAAGCAATACTTAATAGTTCATTGTGTTTAATAAACAATCTTAGACAATAGAGAAAATCATAAACATATAATAAATATACAATAATACAATATAGTGGATTGAGTATGTTACATCAAAACAATTTTGAATATGGAAATCAGCAATTCATGTGGCAACCACAGCCAATGTAAAGTGGCAGTGAAACAGCATGTATCAGAACTACATCAACTATATTTTGTCACTATTTAGCATTATGAAGATAGCGCTATACCACTGACAATTTATTACTTTTTTGGAAGGGTACGTAACAGCCCTTTTAGAAGCAAAATATTCGTTCACTCAAATCTTAAAAATGTATTCAGATCAGAGATGTAGAATTTCCACGACGGAAATATCCTTTGTACTTAATGACATTGGAAAACAAAGGAATATTGATTAACTTGGAGCACCAGGACCACCTAGAAAATCTGCAATAAGTCGTACCCCAGCCATGGTAAGGAAAATGAACCACCTTGTATGAGGTGGAAATCCATGAACACTAAAATCAATGGCAAAAGCTGTCAACATTCCCCAAGCAATAGTACACAACATAATCAAAAACAATCTCTGCCTGGAAACAAGGCCATCAGGATAAGTATTCCCCAAGATAAGGCTTACAGTTATACTTCCTCTTCAACTGTTTCAAGCAGCTGGAAAATTAAATGGTTATTCATGCTATTTTGTACAAGAACATACTGGTCAAGTCACTGGATGTAGCACCTATGGATTTCTGTGTAAAAAGACAGTTAACACAAGCACTAATTGGGAAACCATCATACTGGTACTTTAGATAGATTTTGAAAGTAAGAATGAGGGGAAAGCTTTGGATATGACAGCGTTACATTGAAGGCTCTTATAATGGAAACTTTACTACAGGGCTATTGTCAAGACACACAGTCATCAGATAGAGCATGACTGGACATGTCAACATGGTAAGGTTTCAAAACAGTTTTTTAAAATGTACTTAACCTCTGTATAAGTGAACAAAAAGAATGAATTACATCAATTATTACATATTACTAACTATAAGCATTACATACTATTATTATCTACAAGTATATTATCAATCAATCAAGGCCAGCTCAATAAAATTTGTCACCCTATGCAAAACGAATCTTACCATCCCCACAACCCAATTCCTTAATCCAATGATCAGCTATATTACAGTCAGAATTGTTTCTATTTTTAAAATTTACCATTAGACTGTTACAGAATTTATAGGTCTAAAATGTTCTGGCTTTTATAGTAAAATAATTGTCAGTTGACTTGTTTCTCAAACAAGCTTGAAGTTATGCAAAATTCTTATATGGTTTTGCTTCACAATCATGTGTTGCTCCTGCATAAATACGTGAGACAAAGCTTTGCTCAATCTACTTATCAGACTGGAAAGTTAAAAGGAACTCATTGTCATATAAATACAAAATATGCTGCTCTCTAAAAATAAGCCATCCCACACAAATGCCTGTACAGTTGAGCTTTTGCAACTGATTAAAACTTAAAATAGATTATAGTGACTATGCTAACTGTGGCTGGGCATATCAATAAATACTAATTAAAAACAGTAGGTTTGCTTTTCTGCTGTGTAGTACCCAAAGCTTAATGACTGAAAACAAACATCCATTAAACTTTTGAAAACCATTTTCTTATCATTTATTATAAAATTTATTCATCTGTTTAAACATTTCTATGCTAATTTTTCATTATAAATCTGATGGATATAAACATTATAGAAAGTACAAATATTTTTTTTTCTTTCAAGTAGATGGAGTTTAGTAATTTTGAAATAGAATTAAACACTCTTACAAATATGCTCTTCAGGTTTGTATGTTGTTAAGTATGTAACATCTAAAAATCCTTTGTTAAGTCATAGAAATAAACAGCTTAAATCCACATGATAAATTTCTCTAAATCTTTAATCTGTGATCTGGCTCAGAACAAATAACAGAGAAAGTAAAAATGTAAATTAATACAGTGTTTTATTAGATACACATACTTAGGTGTGTTCTTTGCAACACACTAGTTAAAACACAAAATGGTAGTTTAAAGTTAGTTACAGAACTATGACATATCCCATCCAAATTTGAAAAACCTCAAAATTTACAAGAAACAAATTTAAAACTTTTAAGCTACCAAGAATCTGAACAATCCAAAAAAATTAAACTTCACAACGAGAGGGAAAGGTAAATCACTATACTTTCAATGTCATTATAAATTTTACAAGAAATAATTTTTTTTACTATGTACAATTTTCAAACACTGTCAATTAAAAACTATTAATAAAAACCTAAGACAATCATTTGTTTGGTAAAATATTTCTAATTATTGTCTATAAAACAGCCAGCAAAAAAAATCTTGTCACAATAACACAATGAAGTAATTTAACCCTCTCGCTACAGGCTTGATGGACTACACTGAACTTTTGACCATAAAATGACCATCAGAGTTTCTATAACATAACTTTTAATGTTTGGTGTATCTTCACACACGTCTTGTGGCAAGCTTTTAGTAACCATTACAAGTTTTTTGTACACAAAAAATTGTATTTTTCAATTAAATATTTTTACTAAATATTTCTCCATGAATATATTGTGTCAGAGTGCTGACAGCTCCAAGTGCAAAGTGATTTTCATGTTAAGCTTAAAAACACTTTTCTTCATATGAAAAATTGTCAAGTTTCATTTGCATAGTCTCTAAAAATGTCCTAAATAAATATAAAACTTTATTTTTTCAGGAAAACTTTATACTTTATCTCTTAGTTTTTATACCCTAACTTTATACATATTTGAAGTAAAAAGATTAGTTCAAGTAACAAAATAATTGCATAGGCAAGGAAATCACAAAATGCAAAACAGAATATAAAGTAGTGGCGAAATACTCGCCAAATTAAAATAACTTTATTAATAAAAAACAACCTTTGACCAACCTTGTAACCACCATAATAAAACATGAAATAAATCTAATTTACCCTTTCTAGAATGACTGCAAATTGTAATAGGAAACTAGAATTGTTTATCATAAATAGCTTAAGGCTTACAATAGTATACATCTGTTTATAGTTAATTTTGTTGTTTTATTGCCCTTTGACCTGTATCCAACTAATAATTCTGAACACAAATTGTAAATCACTAGGCAAATGCATAGCTCAAGTTACAATACTGAATGACATACACACAAGCAATTTGTGAGCATACTGCATAAAAAAGTTAACATTTTTGTTCAACTGAAAATGTATTTCTGATAGGTATTTACCTCCCTCGTGCAAAACTATCTTGTATGTTCCTCTGTCCTCTAAGCATTGTTAAAAAAATCAGTGCAGCATTCAACGTACCCCATCAATTTTGTGACATTTCTGAACATGAGCATATCATGTGACTACTCTCTACCAATAGTATTGCACCACCTACACTGATAAAGCTAGCTCCCTCTGCTATACCTGCTCAATCCTCACTTTCTAGAATTGGCAGGCTCCAAAAGGAGAACACTGGCAGTGGGAAGGAAATAAGTACTTATTGGAAATATATTTTCAGTGTAAAAAAATATTAGCTTCCAATACAGTCTTACCTCCACAGAATGAACAGGTGTGATCAGAGATGAAAATGAAGCTGTGGAGTACTGCACTATTTCTGGAATAAGTATGCTCTTTGCCCAGGAAGTATGAAATTAAACCAAAATGGGTAGAAAAGGAAAATACTTGTACCTGTGTAATATGTTCTGAGATGCAAGCTGTAGCAACATATAAACAGAATCAGCTAGGTACATACCTAACCTCAACTGGACAGATGAGGTTCCATAACTCATCCTTGGTATTAGGAGGTTGAGGATTGTGGCTAGGACATATGGACCGTGTTGTACATATACCCATCAACTCCAATCATAAGTAAACAGAGAGCCATATGTCAAGGAAGTGAGGTTTTGATTGACACTGGACAAACTAAAAAAAAAAAAGTAAGGAGCAAAAAGTAGGACAAACTGAACTCAGCATTACAGGGTTGTGGTACTGCCTCAACTCAACCGTAAGAACAGGGTAATGGCTGTAACCTGTGTTATGGGCAATGTCATAACTCCCCCAACCATAAGTGCAGGGAAGAGACATCCTGCATTCAGAATTATGAGGAGAACATGGAACATTTGCCCAACTGCAGGAATATAGCGTGTATGTCCTGTTGCCGGTATTACGAGGCAGACGAAGTCTCCCAAACTCAACTGTAAAAGCAGGGAAAGAACCTCCTGCAACCAGAAATAATGTGAAGAGAAGCATCTACTGCACATAACCATAGGAAACAGGGCTTTGTCATCCCGAACCGGGCATTACAAAGAGGATACCGCCTGGGCCGGACCCCCTCCAACTGACATTTGTCCACCTGGGAAAAACTTCCAGGAAAAATGGAAGGAGGGAAACCACCTGTACCCTCTTCTCACTGAGTGGATAATCATGAGTATGTATGGTAATTTTCTAAACTCACTCAGGAGGAACCCTCCATGGTTCACCACCCCAGCAACTGGGAACTGGGGAGGACTCTCGTGCACCACTGGAAGAAAAAGGGAAAGGGAGTAAACTCGTTGGGGAGTCCAGAGAAATGTCACACCAGAGAAAGTGCAATGGATGTCTACAATTCCTTATTTTGAAAAGCTTTGATTTATTCAATCAAAGGGTTGGTAGGGATAGACATAAATCCCCTTCTGCTTTACTTATGAAGTCCATGATTGACGGTGCAACAGAGATAGAAAATTGATATCTATCACACACACACGCCACTGGGTTTACCACCAGTGATTTTGCAGAAACTCCCCATCTCTACAGTGAACGTTATAGTGCAATTTAGTAAATAGTGCAGGTTTGATGTGAAGCATACCTGACCAGGCAACACCCACCACAGAGTGGTATTCCATTATCAGTGGTTAAAGTTAGAGTTTCTGAAATAAAAACATAAATTAAAGGAAGTGATAAAACTTACCATAGTCACAGGTGAACTGACGTGTGTAGAATTGCCACAGGAGGGAGACGATATCCACTAAGGGAAGATACAGCCAGGTAATGCTGATAATACGCGATGAAGGTATTAGGAGTAGTTCACATTCACGCCTGAATGATCTCTTCCAAAAGAAGCCGAAGTTGTGCAGCCAAGGACATAGTGATGTGATGAATCTGAGGAGAAGAATCATTGTGGAGATGATGACCATGGATAAGTCCAAATATGCCAGCCTAATGAGTTCACGAACCCAACCAGTAAGTGTAACAGGGGACAGATCACAGGAAACAGAAGGGTTATAGGAAATAAAAAGTTGGGAATGTGAACCCCAAAAGGAGGCAGTACATGTCACCTTAAGGAGTGAACCGGACAAAGAAGCCGATCTGGACCGGAATGGGAGTATAGGTGGGAAATGGATGGGAAAGCTACCCCCCAAACTGGCAACATATGTCTTAGGGAGGAAGGGCTGGTCAGGGTAGAAGATGACACAGGAGGAAAGGTAAAGAATGAGGGTAACATTAATGGCATAAATATCTGAATGACAATGACTGCAAGCTAGGAGGAGAAGGAAATAGGTCTTCATGGAGAAAAAGTAGATGGAACACAAAGACAATGATTTAAACAGAGGAAAAGAAAGGGCATAAAGGATGTCACTGATATTCCAATAGGCAACTCAAAGGAACAGAATAGGAGGGAAAGTCATAACCATATGAAACCTGGAGAAATGGAAGGAGGTTGACAAGGCTGCCCAATAGCTAGACATGGTCAAAGTGGAAAAGCCTTTGTCAAACAACTGGGTGAAGGATAAGGAAAGATGAGGAACAGAAGGGTGGGTATGACAAAACCACGATGAAGAGACCAAAGTCTGAATGTACACTAATGTCCATGGTAAATGAACATGGAAAGTCTAATGGATCAGGAAAGGTAAGATGCAACACATGGAGTCAGTCCCTGGGCTGAGCCAATAGACCTGACAAAAGCCATGCGTGAAGACAGAGAGTGGTGACATCTGTGGAGTGGGGGACCACTCCCTGAGGAAAATCTTGTTGGGAGAAGATAATCAACCCACCACCAGATTCAGGGAGCCAGGAAAATGGCAAGCTATGACCATCATGTGGTGACTGTGGTTCCAGAAAGGAGATCCAAGATGTGAAATTTGTACCCCCTTGCTCAGTGATATAAGTGACCACTGTGGAGATATTGGAATGTACCATAACCATCACTCCTCATAGGAGACATGGGACAAAGCTCGATGAACTACCAAAGGCTCCAGAAAGGTGATATGGAGAGAAGACTCCTTAATTGACCAGAGACCAGAAATCTCCCTGAAGTGGAGGTAAGAACCCCAAACTTCTAAAGGTGAGTTCGTGTACAGATGTAAATCCGGAGAAGATGGAATAAGCAGCAACCCTGCCGTGGTGTGGATTCTGTCTAACCACTAAGCTAGGGATCCGACGAGAAGTTCCACTGATCAAGAAGTGTCCACCAAAGGGAACTTGTATAAGCCCAACCCATGGGAATAAGAGCTTCCAAGGAATCCAACATTCCCACAGAGATAGAACATCTCAAGCCATAAGAAAAGGTGATAGACATGTGAACTGCTCACTCTAAACCCAAAGACTAAGAGAAGATTGGGCCTGACTGAGATTGGAAAGAAGAAACCCACCAAATGAATGGGTATTGAGAGTGGGTGAGAACAGACTTCCACTCTTTCATTAGGAATCCCACTCATTCTGCATCCTGTAGGAGCAGAGGAGTGTAGTCTGGACTGTGAATGGGAGGAACTAGTTAGGAGCCAGTCACCCATAGAAGGAAGAGTCCAAAGACTCATAGACTTAAAAAAGCCAAGGTTAGTCTGAAAGGTAGGGCCCTGAACTGGAAAACTCAACTTAGAGCAATAAATAATTAGCAACAAAGTGGCCACTATGGAGAAGAACTCTGAATTGTAGATTTCAAGGAGAAAATGAAGTTTCTAGAATCATAAACATAGGAAAAGGAACCAAAACCAAGTTCAGCCCTACAAATGGAATAGAAACAAACATATCGGAATGTAAGAAAGGAAAAATTAAGTGACACACTAAAATCAGGATGGTAAGGCACATAGTTACACATACCAAAATAAAAAATTTGTTGAACAATGAATTATATATTACTAGTAGTAAGGATATGTAATGTACAAACTATCGAAACATACCCAGTTAACAAAGGACTGATAAATATCAAATGGAAAAAAACATTTAAATTTACCTGGTCCACAAAGCATCTAATAATAACGAATGTGCAAACTGATGAAAATTACCTAGAAAACACATTAATAATCAATATCTAACTTACAATTTCTTTAAATTAACTTAGATGACAAAGGAAAATTGAATCCTACACTGATGAAAATGGGGATGAGAAGGCACATAGTTAACTCTCAATATGGACTCAGTCAATTTGACTGACCACATGACCTTTTTGTACTCGTTTAAAGTCTTTATAGATTTAATACTTATAACTCTCAATATAGTGTGTAAATCTTTACGAAATTTGGCAGTATTTCGGTTAATATTAAGTAATAATAATAATAAGTCTTTCACATACAAAGAATCATATTTTTTAGAAAAGTATTTTTAATAAAATAAAATAAAGTTTTGTCCATGAATATATTGAGTATTTGTTTTCAATAGTCTGTGTGCAAAGCAATTTTCATGTTAAAATTAAAAATACTTTCCCTCATCTCAACAATTTCCTTTGTGTAATCCCTAAGACCTCCTAAATGCATTTAAAATGTTTTATTTCAGTAAACCTTTATTGTTTATCTGTTACTTTCTCTACCCTATCTCAAAACGGGATTGGTCAATTTGACCAACCTCATAACCACCACACACACACACACACACACACAAAACAAGAAAAAACCTAAATTACCTTTTTTTTCTTTCTAAAATGACTTCAAATTGTAACATGAAACTACATTAGTTTATCCTAAGTAGCTCTAAGTTCATAACAGTATACATCTATTTATAATTAAATTTTATAACCCTTTGAACCATGTCTACCTACTATCCATGCCATTATAAGTTGTAAATCACTTGGGGAATGTGCAGCTTAGAGAAAGAGTGATCAGTGGTTTGAACACTGTGGGAACACAGCCCAGAGTCTATTTTGTAGCTCTGCACCAACACACATAAACTTTGAATCACTAATAAAATACACACACACTCAAACACTGACTACTTACTTTTATGACATGACAATCATTTAAGCATAATAGTACACTTGCTATGATATTGTGTTCAAAGAATTAAACTACTATTATATACATAAATAGTAGCATATAATACATCAAAAATGATTGGGAAAGTACTACCACCCCACACCATAGTATACCCTGACCGCACATTTCACAGTTAACTGAAATAAATATGTTTTGTGAAATCAAGCTTGATCAACAAAGAGGCAGAAAAGTGCAGTTGAAGCATTCAAACATCGGTAAATTCCTTTGCGAGCCAATCAAAATTAAGATAATTCATGAAATGAATTCATGGCATATTAATAGAATAATTATTGGTAAAAATCAGTTAGGTTAACTGTTTCTAATATATAGAAAAGCTAGTGCTTTTGGTAACACTACTTTCCAACAGTGGTCTTTATGTCATGTTGCTTAGCAACAAAAGTATAACCTAATATGTATTGAAAGTATATACATTTCGTATAGACAACAAAACTAGAAAAATATTTGTCAATTTCTTAATTTAGAGTTTCTGTTGATTAAAGAGGTTTATTTTTTATTAAAAATGTTTGTGATTAAAACAGAACCACTGGCCCACAGAGGGACTGAAAAGCCAACAGACTAAAAGAAGGCACAGAAAATAGAAATTATCTCCAGAATGTCAAGGATTGCCCTCAATTGCAGCCTCAGAGCCCCCGGAGGAACACCACAGAACTGGAAGTATGTCTCTATCTCACTATGAATAAGATCACTGGTAGACTCAACTGAGAATGACTCCCCCTGTTGTGCAAGGCTAGATAGAAGAGACCAAATTAGCCTCCATACTGGAAATAATAATCAGGGAATTCATACCATAAATCAGTTTGCCAATCAGAATTTTTATTTTTATACAAAAATTATCTAGGTAACATGGAGAACATTCAAAGTATCTCCGATTGATCATAGTACTGGGAAACCCCCTAGTGACGCTTTGTCGAGAAAAGTGATAACATTATCTGAATAAGATGATTATATACAGTACCAGGACAGAGGGTGCATTGACGTAGGTGGAGAGTGTCATGAGACGAATAATGCCAAGGGGAATTTAATGGGGTATAAAAGACTGCAGTGAGAAAAAATCAGACCAATGCTTAGATGGGCAAAGGAAGAAACCCAGACAGCTGAGTAATAGCTGTAAGTGTGATTTGAGGTGAGCGCGTTTTGGAACTATAATAATTTATCTGGCTTTCGAAATTGGTATAAAAGCCTGTAAAATTTAGATAAGCTCGTCAATCTAAACACTTCAAGAGTAGCTTTGAAATCAGAAACGAAATAGACAAAGTTCTGTACAAAATACAATGTAATATGCCATTTGATAGTTTAAAACTTCGGCTTTCTATTGGTTATAAATAATATACTATAAAATGCCAGAGAGAATTACTGGCATTTTGTGAAAGAGAGAATGTGACAGTTGAACCTGATTTTCTAAATTATGACTCTGTAAACAAATAACACTGAAAGCTTTAAAAATTATGCTTTGCTTGAGTAATAACAATATTATAACAAGTAATTTAAATTAAATTCTGTATTTCTTAGAGGGTTTGAAAATAAATTAGATAAGAAAGAAGACCTGAACAACAAATGTCACAATTCTCATACTTAGGGGAGGTAGAGGATTTCAAAAAATATTTCCTTATAAAAGTAAGAGCTTAAAACTTACATAATATTAAAATTTGTTTTATTATTTGTTGTAATTTTTTTTTCTATCATGAACCACTGACATGGTTCATAATAGGAATTGTCCATGTGTTTCTTTTTTTTTATTGTTAGTTTTATTATTATTGTTACACCAGCCTACAGCAAAAATGAGCATGAGTTACAACAAAACCTGGACAATATTACTAAACTGATCATTGCACATTGCATAGTGTACATTTTAAGTTATTTCTTTATTTTTCATAAGCTAAAACAATCATGATTCTAGTGTAAATGATGTTATCATTACCCCTTGAAGTTAGTTTTATTACAAATATCTGTTGTTCCTTTAATCCTTTCGAGACGGGTCACGAGTGAAAGGCCATGTCATCTCGTTTGTTCACTCGCATTCAAAATTTTATTGAACTACTATTTCATTAATTTATGTCAATAAGTTTGGTATGAAACTGTAGACTATAATTCAAATTTTAGTACTATATATTACTCAATTTCTTAATTTAAAAAGCAAATATTAAAAAACACAGATAAACATTACTTTTTGTGTGTCACGTGGTATGATGAATGCAGCACTGGTTCAAATTAGATGTTTGTGAAGTGAAAATACTAAGTCTATAGTTTTGAAAGAATTACAACTCAAATTACTGATATTGACAAGCTAGAATACAAAATAAGAGCCTAATATATTTTCTATTTGCCAAGATATTGCTCATATAATAAATCAAACACAGTGGCACCCCACCCACCTCTTTCCATTTTTGGAAATGCTCCCTAAAAATACACTTACTTCTATATATGACATGAATAACCAATCGGAAGTTCAGAATGTTCCCCTAGTGGCTTTCTCAGCCATTTAAAATTTTTAGGATGCCATTTCTTTCTTTTGAACCAAAATTTCAAGGAGGTAGGGTGTGTCTTTAGTCTCCTTGAATATTTCATATTTTTTTAGATTAAAATACATCTTAGTTACTAAGCTTGTTAAATATATTGGAATTCTATGGTATTAATGTAGTAATTCATGATTTTATAATTATTCAAATGTATATATAAAATCTAAAAAAAGTTTGTTTCATATCCTCCATGTGCAAAATTTTTAAAGGTTTAGCAACCTATGTCAAGCAGCAACCAAGTACAAAGATCGTAACTAGAAGAGATAGTTGTTTGTTTTACTTCTTTAGTTACTGTTCTATGTTTTAAGAAAAATATGTTTAAGAACTTATTTCAAAATAGCAATAATCTGTATACATATATAACGTATAATAATTGAAATTTGACTGTATTTTACAAAATTCTATTCTACTAAAACACACCTAAGACAAGTTACTTTGCACAGACCAAAGGTCAGTTTTATGTTATTTGATACAGTAACATGAGTGCACATGAGCTTCGTCATTGTAACTTCTGTATTGTTAGCCAGGCACAGCTGAAAGGTCAATATTATAAAAATAATAAATAAATATAAATGTATAATGTTATGAGATTTAAGCTATTTAGTCTAAACATTGTGTTTTCATGTTATAATTTCTGTTCATTCTAGAATGAAAGAGGCATAATTTATATTTATTTCCTAATTTTTTATGGTGGTTGCAAGATCAGACAAATCTACTGAACCCGTATAGAGATTAATTTCTGAAAATAACAGGTAAAATATAAAGATTTTTCTTAAGAAACATTTGATAACTATTTGGACATTATAAAGATTTTGCGTGTGAAATCTAAAAATTTCACGATGCATAAAAGTATTTTTAATGTTAAGATGAAAAGTACTTTGCATGATAGATAGGCAAGATATGAAAAGAAAAAAAAGGCATTAGAGAAACACTGCTTTACAAACCTTTAGACATTTTGCGTATGAAAGCATTGTAATGTTTACTGATAATCTGCCAAATTTCGTTAATATTCGCTTATTGATTTAAAGTTATAGCATGAAACTATAACAAGCGCAAAATGATTACGGATTGAAAGAGTTAATGGAATAAATATCTGATCAATTCATGATGTCAGAAAGACACATGGGTTCAAGAAGTCTTGATACAAAATTATAAAAACTCTATAACCCAAGTGCTTTCAAAAGGAGGATCTTTGTTTTTTCAGGGGCAAACTGGAAATCTGCAAGTAAGGAGAAGGAAATAGGTCTTGAGGGAGAATAGGAAAGGGCATAAAGAACCACAATGAGTTCCCAATCATGCAAGTCACAGGAATGTGGAGGAGGCATGACCCGAAAGGATAGGAGAAGGAGGGTAATGACAGGGAAGACAAAAACCTTATGAAACTTGGAGAAACCGAAGGTGTTCAACAAGGTGCCCCAATAGCTAGATACAGTCGAAGTGGACAAGCCTTTGTCAAATAACCAGGTGAAGAATTAGGAAAGATGAGGAATGGAAGGGTGGGAAGGATGGAAATCATGTCAAAGAGACTAAAGGCGGAAGGTAGACCACTGCCTTTGGTAAATGGACATAGAAGAAGGTCTTATGGATCTGGAAAGGTAAGATGCAATATGTGGAGTCAGTCCCTGGGCTGAGGCAATGGACCTGACAAAAGCCATGCGTGAAGACAGAGGGTGGTGACATCTGGATGAACAATGTCCAATAAGGTTGAAGGACTAGAGACTGAGACAGAGGTAATGCTAGAGGAGGTTGTACAAGTAAGGTTGGAGCAGTGGGAACCATGGTTGTGCTAGTCAATACCGAGCCACCACTAGACACAGAATGGTTTGGATTAAAGAAGAGTCAAATAGGAGGGTAATCATAGATGTGATGACACCTCCAACCTTGACTGAATGTGTCCACTTCCAGAACTAGCAGGATGATCCACAACAAGATTCAGGGCACCAGGAATATGGCAAGCTAAGACCACCATGTGGTGACTGTGGGCCCAGTAAAGGAGATCCAGAGTCTGAAAGCACAGTGACCTGGATTTGGTACCCTCTTGCTTTGTGATATAAGTGACCACTGTGAAGTTGTCAAAATGTACTATAACCCACAGGACAGAAAGTAAGTAGTACAAAGCTCAACAAACCACCATAAGTTCAAGCATGTTGATATGGAAAGAAGACTCCTTTGCCAACCAGAGACAAGAAACCTCCCAAGTGGGAAAGGAAGGGTAAAAGGATAGTCCAAGGGATAAGAGTATAAGTCCAACTGATCAAGGAGTATACACCAAAAAGAATGCATATGAGCTTGACCCATGGGCATGAGAGCTTCCAAGGAAGCCCACACCCCCAAAAAGAGATAGAACCTCTCAAGCTGTGAGAGAATGTGAGGTGAGGGCTTTGTTGACTGCTTGCTCCATATCCCATAGACAAAGAGGAGAAGGCTGGGCCCACCTGAGGATAGGATTGAAGAACACAAATGAACAAGGTATTTAGTGGGGGTAAGATGAACGTGGTCTCTGAACTGTGAATGGGAAGAAGCGAGCAGGAGCCAGTCATCCATGTAATGATGATTGTGAAGACCCATCGAGTGAATGTGTTGGGCAAAAGTTCTTACCACCTGTTAAAACTCATAAGGAGCCAAGGTTAATCCAAAATGTAGGGCTCTAAACTGGAACACTCTACTTCTAGCTATAAATAACAATCGAAGATATGGGGACAAACCATGAATTGTAGATTATGAGGAGAAAAATTGGATTTTAGTTCCAAGAACATAGGAAATGTAGTTGAGGTAAAGCTCAGCCCTACGAACAGGAAAGAAATGAACATGTCAGCAATCTAACAATGCAAACAAATTATGTCCTAAATTCCTAAAAATTATGAAAATTAGGTTTATAAGGCACATATTTCACTATGATGAAAAAAATAATTATTCAGATAGAACAATGGATATTACAAACAGGAATGATACGTAAAGTATAAACTATCTAAACATACCTAGTTAACAAAATACTCATTAACCCTTTCATGACAGGAACCCCTTTAAACCAGTTTCTGCACAAGTAACTGTGTTACATTCAAAATTTAATTAAACACCTTTAATACCAATGTATGTGAATGAAATTAACATTATAACCTATGTTATGATTGAAGTATTATGTTATCTAAGGTTTAAGTCCTTTATTTCAAAAGAAACTTTAAAAACTACTTAAACTTCAGATGTATTGTCATGTGACTAACGAGCCATGAAAATTCTCTACTTTGGCTCTCTGTATCATCAGTAATACAATGGAAGTTGATTAGAGGTATGTCTAGGCAAAAAATGCTTACATAACCTTTGGACTCATTCATTTCAAATAATAAGTTGCCACTCCCACCTTCAACAGGTTTGTTTGAGCTTTATGGCATACATACACATGTGAATACTCATTAGAAAGAGCTCATTTTACACTATAATCTGACAATGGTTATTTTGAAACTGGCTCCAAATTGTTGTCATGAGTACATGTAACTGACTGTAGTATTGTTGGCTGCTTGATCGACTATAGCATTTATGGTTGTTTCTTATTTAAATATGTTATAATTAGAGATACAGTTTAAATTGTATTTAGATCTTACTATTATATTTTGGTTAATTATGTATTAGTTATGTTTTAAAATGCATAGTCAAAGGGTTTAAACATTTAGAAAATATACAAAACACTTTGTGTCCATTCTCAAGGCTTATGATATTACATGCTGAACAAATATTTTTCCAAAGGGTTACACAAGCATCCCAAAGAAAATGTAATATGCCTTGAGATTAATAAGTGGTAAAGGACAAGAACAGAAAATAAAACATTAAAAATTAACTATATGTGAAAAGGAAAAGACCCAAAATTATGGATATAAGAAAAACAACGTCTTTAAAGATATTCTACAAAAATTTAAAAGGCATGTTTTGTTTTTTTATTTCTTAATTTTAATCATTTCTTTGCATTGTATGCTGAGGATAATAGCTAGAGTTAGTGATATGTCAAAGAAAATGAAAAATAAAATATAAATATTTACTTTATAAAAACTTTTCATATTCATATAGGAGGTTGTAGAGATTATGCAAATGAAACATATAAAATGAAGAAAAGTTTTTCATACCGAAAATGAAAAGCACCCTGCACTCAAATTATTTTAACAGTGAGTGCAAATAACTATGATAGATAAATAACAATTTTTTTACAAAGATGTAATTAGAATAATGTCATTATTTGTGTACAAAATACTTATAAACTTTAACAAAATATTACAAGGTTTTGTGAGGAACACACAGAATTACCGTATGTTTGTTTTATCGAAATTTACCTAGTCTGCAATGTACATAATAATAACAAACATGTAAACCGATTAAAATTACCTAGAAAACTAAGTAATAGTCAATATCTAACTAACAATAAATCGAAATTAACTTAGAGGACAAAGGACACACAAATATCTAACTTACCAAAGTCTGAGAACTGATGACGTGAAATACTTAATTCTCCTGTATGTAAAGAAGAACAGAGCCATACAAAGGGCACTTGAGCCACGCCTACTACAGGTATCACAACCAGGTGCAAAGTGCACAAGTTGAAAAATTTAAAACTGATCCACTGTGAGATCTGGAAGCAAAAGGAAGAAAGGAGGAGAAGAACAAACCTCCAACAAAGTGAATGACATGGAGGCATAGGAACAGGAAACTATTGAAATCTCCCTCGTCTCCAACATACAGAAAAAAACGTGTGTTGACCTGAGTAACCAGCTGTACAAATGTGTGGAAGGTGAAATCTTCCAAAAAGGTGTAGTGTGTGATAGACCAAAATAAGAAAGTCCCAGAAAAAGAGAATCCATTTTAACTTCTTACTCAGTAACATTGCGAGATTGAAAAGGAGAAGAAATCGCTGGCTGAATGTATGAAACTAGCTCCCTGCGAATCAAGGTCTTTACCTTCTTTGCAGATAAAGTCAAAACCAATTCCTGGGAAGTTGTAGCAGTAGTGATGTCAAATGTAACATATAATTCAGTAACAAGAAACAAATGCAAAAACAAAAAACAAAATGTTGAAACAATTGAATGCAAACACAGTAAAAGAAAACTGTTGAAAAAAAAAAGACAAATAAGCACAATTATAAATGGTGGCCACATGCAAAAAAACACACATTTAAACAATCCTGTGCCAATCAAGAAAATGAGAAAATAGCAGAGAGAGCTAGATGCACCAACACAGGTGGTGCAATACTATTGGTAGAGATTAGTCACATGATATGTACATATTCAGAAATGGTGTGAAACTGATGGGATATATAGGTGCACTGATTGCAAACATTTTTTAGCAGTGCTTAGAGGGCAGACAAACATTGAGATAGCTTTTATTATTCTTAACTTTGTTTAATACAAACTGGAGTTTATTATGAAGCATTTCTATAAACGTAAATAAAATCACAATCCTATATCTCCAGAATGTAACTTTATTAGCTCAATATTTCACTATTACAGCTTTGTCAGTAGCTATCGATATCTGACAAGATCTCTAATCCAGTTAAATCTAAATTGGAACACTGTCAATTGTAAATCAAACATTGATACATGTGTTTAGAAAGTTCATATTACATAAAAATAATATCAAACATTCTTGAATTTATATTAAGACAAATCAAACCAACAATACTAAATAAATAACATGTGTGAACCAATAAGTAAACTGTTAACATCATTGGATTTAGAATAGAATATGTTACGTATCTAAAACATTTATTCATATTTGTATTGGTAAGTATTTTTCCATCTTATTGTAACAAAACAATGTCTGAAGATTTATTTCAATCCTATATAAGCATGTATTGAGACTTCGTCAAAGTTCAACATATTAAAATCTTTAAAATGTCATTAAATCAACCTTTGTATTTGTTCAATTTAGGTTTATTTTTCTTGATTAAAATGATTCTTTAATTTTTCTGTCCAGAAAATTATGACACTTAGATAAGATCTTGAAATCTGATAACATGTTATCCTCTTGTGATAGGCAATGTTCTTTTCCATAATGTTCTGCAATAGCATTGTTAGTATTAAGGTTTTGAATGTCATGCACATGTTCAGATAATCCATCATGTATTGGTCAGCAAGTTTCTCCTATATATGTACTAGAGCATCTGCCACAAGTTACTTCATGAACAACATTTTTACTATGGCATCTATCATGTAGTCCATATTTAGTAGCTTCACAGTTATTTTTCATACATTGTGCTTCTTGAATGCTGAACTTGTTATTAATGATTTAAGGAAGATGCCTGGTTATTGTACTATTTCAATAGGTAAAGCTGATGTTCTAATTACTATCTTTAGTTTCATGGTGATATTATCACTTATATATGGAATCACCCAAGTAGCCTGAGTTTTAAATGTGTTTTCTATATTTATACTGTACAAAAGAACATGTCTATTCTCTTTTTGCCTATCAAAATTTCTCCTTATTTTTTTTATAAATTCATGTGCATAGGCATTTTTTCTTAAAAGTCATCAGGTTTTCCCTAGCCTTCTCCCACATTTCTTTGTTATTACAAACTTTATCAATCCTATGGAGTTATCCAATATTGATACCTCTTTTAACAGCAGGGGGATGATAAGAATGGAAAGGCAAACAAAGAGTTTTAGTATATGGCTTGCTGAAAATACCAGTAATGATTTCACCATTCCTGACATGAAGTGTAGTATAAACATAAAACATCACTAACAAAAATCAGACAAAACCAAACTACAGATTTAGATCTAACAAACAATTTTTAGAAAAAAAACTAAATAGCCCTAGATAAAAATACAAAGTTCAAAATATGGAAATATCAATTAAAAAAACAACATACCATTAGGTTATTCACCATGAAATATACAAAGGCAGAAACAAAACTGGGAATGAAATAGATAGCTCAATAGACACACCAAATACATCACAATAAACAATACCAGACTATTACAATTACATATGTATGTTATACAAACAGAAAACAAAATAGGGTGGATTACATATTTAAATCAACCAATCAATGAGTTTTGGAGGAATTTTAAAAAAATAAGAGACATTTTCCTAACATTAGTGAAAGACTAACCTTCACAAGCATTAATATGTATAATAAAAATCAGGAAGTGTCATAATAACAGTTCTTTGAAAAGGATACAAAACATTAAAAAGGACAGTTACATGCACTACACAGTAAATCATGGTTCAAATTACAAAAGAAACACAGGCAATTACAACTTTAATACAAAGTCCATGGCAGCAAATAAAAAGACAATTACCAAATAAACACAAAAAAGAAAAAGACCACATTGCATCTCACCTATCAGAATATTTAGGGAGAAAAAATATCCTAATTGTAAAAAAAAAAATTCAAATGCTTCATAAACATCATAATACTATATACATAAACCCAAGCACAATGAAACAACCAAAAACCATTACGAAAAAAAAAACAATGTAATTTATAGCATTGTAATTTTGTTTTCTAATAATAACATAAACTACATAAAAATAACTCTTAAATTAAAATACACACTGTACTGAAATTTTTATTAATCCCAAAATTAAGAGTGCTAATAAGATAACCAACATATTAAAGTATACAGGAAAACCATCATATGAAAAAAAGACCATAAAAACACAAAAACCACAAGAAACAGAAAAAAATAAAATGAACAGGTAAAAAAAATCTTAAAGAATTACATCACAAAAAAGAAATATAAAATAATTAATAAATAAATCACTAAAAGAAAAAAAGCACTTGCCTGTCAATAGCTCTACTACTAGTTGCTTTGATGGCTTTCTTTTAAACCCTGAAACTAAAGTACCAATAGAGTTTGCTTCTTTAAAAATTATTTTTCTAACTATTTAAGCATCAAATTGCATGTGGGTCCATAACTTTTTGGGTTTCAGAGTCCCTAACAATATACGAGTCACAAAAAAAAATAGAAAAAACAATTCCATAGATAATGAAATTAATCCTTCTAATTACTCTGCTTTGGTCCACCACATATTTTACGAAGAAAATGAGTGATTTCATCTAATTCATTTTTTACCAGTTCTTTATATTTAGTTTTTAAACAGGCAAAAATGGACAATTATTAATATGATGCAACATGTGGATCCAATCATTATTGAATGTACAAAAAGTCACTAATTAATTCATTTTACTTCCTCTAAATATTGTGCAAAGTTTTACTGAAAATCATAAACAGTCTTTCTTCTTTAGTGGTTATGAGAATCAAATACATATTAAACTTTTTTCTTTTTTTTTAAAAAGCCAAATTTACACTACAGTAGTTTACAGCCATTAGTACAATACTGATAAGAATGGTTTCATCAAGGGTTACTGATACTTGTAAGCTGTAGTAAAACTATATAAAAATTAATTTATCATACTTACACTTTGTAACTGCACTTACTTTGAAAATTAGTACTATAATTACAATTTGAAAACTAGCATTTGTATTAAAAATTAAAAACCCAGTATTTGCATTAAAAATTAGAAACATTAATCTTTAAGCCAATTTTTAAGTAATAGAAATTGGCAATAATACTACTAAAAATTAAAATATATCAGACTAGGCCCTGAGTTAATAGTAACACTTTTAATTCTTAGTTGATGTCTTTAAATGATTATAATTACACTAGGAAGTCCTAGAGAATTACAGTTCCCAGTCTGGAAGTAGGTAAATGTGAAATCACAGTTGCAAATATAAAAATCTCCCATAAACAAAATACTATTTATTGTACACCAAACAACAAACGAAAAACATCTATAGTACTATCACACACTTAATTTGCATGATTTATTTCAAGCCAACTGTATTCCCACTAGTTGTAAATAGGCTTTAAAAAAATCATGATGATCACTAAGCCTTTTTACACCATTGGCAGTGACTATCGAGTGATTGTTAAAACCAAAAACAATGTTGGTTCAAATTGGCTGGACCAAAAGGGATCAGTAATACATCAAATGATAGCTCTCTACTTTGAACTAGGCAGTTTCATTGGATCCAGAAGAATTTTATATTTGAAAACACACAAAAAAACCTTTAAAACCATTTATAATTCTTTCTAGCCATTGAATTTGTAGAAACAAGGCCAAACAATACACTTTGTGGTGTGCATTACATGATACATAAACCGATACATAGATAGGTCTAACCAAATCAAACCGACACATAAGAAAATGATGAATGGAGATTGCAAACAGACTATACATTGATGAAACTTTGTTGAATGGATGACAACTGCCTGTTGTAGAAACAGAAGTGTAGAGGACGATATTTTGAAAGTCTTCCACCATCGTCTTCTGGACCTGAAGACGATAGATGGAAGACTTTCAAAACATCGTCCTCTACACTTCTGTTTCTACAACAGGCAG
>NW_013669265.1:38171-53827 GCF_000517525.1 Limulus polyphemus
TGTTTTCATGTTATAATTTCTGTTCATTCTAGAAAGAAAGAGGCATAATTTATATTTATTTCCTAATTTTTATGGTGGTTGCAAGATCGGTCAATTCTACTGAACCCGTACAGAGATTAATTACTGAAAATAACAGATAAAATATAAAGATTTTTCTTAAGAAACATTTGATAACTATCTCAACATTATAAAGATTTCACATTTGAAATTTCAAAATGTTCTGATTCATAAAAGTATTTTTAATCTTAAAAGTAATATATTGCATGATAGATAGGCAACATGCGAAAAGAAAAAAAAGACATGAGAAAAACATTGCTTTACAAACCTTACGACTTAATGAAAAAAAATTGATATTTTGCAAATGAAAGCATTGTAATGTTTACTGATAATATGCCAAATTTCCTTAACATTTGCTTATTAATTTAAAATTTATAGCATGAAAACTATAACAAGCACAAAATGGTTACGAGGTCTGACCCAGGGACCAAGCCCATGCTGAAAGAGTTTAAAAGCTTTAAGTACAGGATGAAACAGGAATTACCAGCCAATAATAGATGAATATTAGATGACCGTAACACGTAGAAACTCAATGGTTTGTACACTATACAATCAGTGACTTCAGGGAGCCAGCCCCTATATTATGTATGAAGTGATGGAGTAAAAAAAAAATACACATAATATTATATTTTATTACAACATTCACAGAATAATTACTGTAAAAGGCACAAAGATTTATTTAAAGAAATGTTTTAGACATACGAGTTATTTGGAAAAACTGCTTTTCTACTGATTTAATTTTATACGTTCTTAGTGGAGGTTGTGTCTTAGCCTAGTCATATATATGCCCATTGCTATGCATTATATACAGAGAATTTAGTTACACAGAAACTACAAATGGCACCATATTTTCAAACTAATCTCCATGACAATCTCCAGATGTAACTTAAATTTTTACATCTTGAACTAATGTGATCAAATAGTCAATAGCTACAGTAAATCATCATGGACTGTATCAGCTAGTATCCCACAACAGATATCTTTAAGCTTTAGCATCAAGCTCAGTTTGAGCATCAGCTCTGCAATCACGGTGATTGCCAATCCTAAGTGTCAAATTACAGCCAACATTGCTTGATTGCAGATTTTATATATACTGCAGATAGAGTAGCCATCATTGAAGCTGATTATAAAAAGTTGCAAAAATCGTGCCAGCAGAAGATGGCAAAAATGATGGCGATTCTAGGCAAAAGTGATACAGAAGTTTTGTGGCTATATATTTTATTGATAAAATAATTACTTTCAGATAAAGTATGCAGCAGCAGTGGCCCACCAGAGTTTAGAGTCATCACAGTGTAATTCTAGCTAACAACAAGGAGTCAAAATAGGGATTTGTAGCTTCAGTATATAGTGTCTATGGTAGCTCCAGTCTTGTATATTTACCTTGTTCACTATCCCTATTTGCAGGTTTTTAAATTCACAATTTTTTATCTTGTGTCTGAAACCTTAAGTGTGTTTATTTACTTTTTTGCAACTGCATTTTCACTTTAAGCTAGCTATTTTGTTTCTGTGTTGTTTTTTTACAATCCCTATTCCCCTTTTCCAAATTAACAATTTTTAATATTCATGTGCTAATTGTATTCATATACAATGATAATACAGTACTTTAATTAAATTTTGAATATAACTCTCTAAAAACTTGTGACATATGCACTTTGATCTACCCGTAGCAAGGGTTAATATGTTCAAATGGGAAAAATACACAAAACTGGAGACGTTCAAATAGCCTAGAACAAGTGGACTGTATCACAAAATATAGGTTATCGAAATGTATAATGAATATGATTCCAACACTAAAACTGTACCAATCAGTCATATTAAACTAAAAAAAGCCTTTGAAATGGGGAAGTGGATTCCAAGAAAATAACTTGCAATGACTAGGCAAACTAAATCAAAACAAAAAGTAGGTGAAAAGATAACTTGTGAAGTTCAAAAACATGAAAAAAAAGTCAATAACAAAAGAAAGAAAAAAAAACTTTCAAACATAAGTTCATTTTCAGGTGACTGTATTATATAGTTTCTTGATCTGATAAAGACTTATTTTTATCCGTTGGAAACTTCTGCACGTCATATTTATCTGTAGATTGTGAAATAAATATTTAATGTTTACCACGTAACAGATAGTAAATCTTTTTTAACTCCTAAATTCATTATTTGAGCCACTAGCTCACATCACAAAACAACCATACATAAACTTCTGTTGTTAAAAATAATCTATCAGAACAAATTTAACAAAGTACCTGTACATCTTCTTCTGAGGATATTTCAACTCGAAGAAATTTAAGAATAGCATGTTCTTCAGTTGAAAGTGCCAGCAGGAGATCATCATTTAGAAGATGATAATTGAGTGAAAGTTCACAAAGCCGATGACAGTGGTCAGCAACAGCCTGGATACCTGAAAAGAGAAAAAAAAAATGAATTGTCATGAATTAAAGGCTACCAAAAAAAAAATTATGTTTCTTTGGATACAATGAAACACTAACAAAAATAATCATCCTGCAGCTTGAAAGTTTAATTATATAAATAGTTTAAATCCTGAATATTTACTTGAATTAACAAAACTGTGGGAGAAATTTTGAAAAAGTAACAGTGACAGTACCAGCGATATTACTAAAGCACATGGGTAACCTTGTCATTGTGAGGTGGAGCTTAGGCTGAAAGTATGATAACTCATAGAGGGTCCAGGGGTATGCTTCTCTGAAAAATTTTTTGAATCAAGACTATCAGAAACACTATTTCCTGAATTTCCTGGCCTCTTTTCAAACAACAACATAAACAGAAATTACAGCATGAAAATGTAATAAATGTATAAATTTACATTATATATTTACATGTTTTAGATCTGTTGAATAAGTGCACACCACTGACTGTCCAACTGAAATATGTGGTCATACAACATACACTATTCTTTTTTTCATTTCTCATTTGCTCAAAGTCATTAAAAATGGCATCAATAGTATTTTTCTAAAGAACCTTTTTTTTTTTAAGTAAAAAAGAGACTCATAAAGGTTTCAGCTAAAGTGATTCTAGTAACTGAGTTCCTCCACCATATAAATGCTGGTAGAAACTGATATATAAAACCAAAGTAGCCTGGTAGATGAGATGAAGTATGCAGGTGATTAAACACACACCTGGTATCTAATCAGAACCATGAAATAGTCTAGATTACAGTATTGATAATACTTGTAATAAATAAAAGGACAACCTAAATACCCTATTTTTAAAAGAGCAGAAAAAGAAAAAAACTTAATGATCTGGCTGCATATCACCAAAGCTATGTCAAACAAAATAATTTTGTTGAATATTTCTATTTGTGGAAGATTTTGACCCCCAAATTTTATGGAAGTAGCATATTTTGATCAGTGACACCTACCCATAATCAAAATCACATTTATTCTATCGTCTAAAAATGCTTAATTGAATTAAAATTTTATATGTGTAAGCTCATCCAATCTAAAAACAAAAAAGTAGTGTTATGAATATATTACTTAGTTATGATTTGATATAATTCATATAAAAATATTAAAATACATTAAACCTTGTACTTACAGGAGTGACCATATAATTCAAGCAGAAGCTAAATGAAACAGCCTAAAAACAATGTTAAGAATTAAGAAGTCAACAGAACATACTTTGTTTCTTTACTAAAGTTAACAAAGGTCATAAAGTTGAATAAAGAACTAGTTTTGATCATGACAATAACAATTATAACTAACAGCAAATAACAAAGGATTAGTTCAATCCTTTTGATTTCATGTTCAAACATATTAGCAGTGTTAAAAATAAAGACACAGATAATAATAAAAGAAATATTATTGACCATCTTCCTAATATGCATTAATATTAAGTCAAATACCTCTTAACAGAGTCAAATACATAACAATTATATTTTCTCAAAATGTACCTCTGGCAGAAACTCGGGGACAGCTCTTCATCTCAAGGAATTCCAAAGAATTGCTGCTGTTAGTGGCCAAGAGTTGTAATGATGGATCATCAACAGGAGTCTCTTCAATAGCTAGGGAAGATAGGGAATGGCACTTGTCAATGACTAATGTCAAGGCAGAGACAAACTGACTGGGATCCAGCTGAAGGAAGGACGGTTTAGCAGATGACATCAACTGAAGAGTTTTTAAGGAGCAATGTACCAGTTGGGATAGAATTTGGCATGCAGTTTCAGCAGACTCCCTACAACTGTCTACTTTGAATGTAACAAACCTAAGGTGCTGGGCATGGTGTTTGAGAATATAGTGAATTAAGGCTGGAGGTGTGGGCTGGAGAGAAGACCTGACCACAAAAAATAAAACTTCATTAAAATACAAATGATCAGAATAATAAATTTACAAACTAAAAAACATAAATACATGAGGTTAAATTGTTATCATCACTTCAGTCTTTCATTGTTTATTTAGTGAATGATTAAAAAGAAATATAATTCAATTCTTTCGTCATAACACAACTAGTAGTAATTAAATTCTCTCTATTTTATAAAAAAAAAGTGAAAGTTGTAAAGAAAAAGTTTTTCTGAACAATAAAGACATACAGAAATCTTTTCTACCATGTTACAGCAAACAAATAACTGTCAAACAGATGAATTACTTGGATTGAATTATTTGGATTGATGTTAGCTTTCATCACGTAATATAAGGAATATTAAAACAAGAGGAAATCCTCAATAGCTGCAGCACTGGAAATTCTTTTAGGCAGGATTAGGGTAAATTAATCTACGAGACTTTTTTTTTCATTAGCTACATTTTTATGCACTAGCAATATGAAGTGTGGGGCGCATGTATTCCAGATTCAATTTTATTATTCATCAAGATCTCTACCAGCCTACCCTCAAATTTAAATTCTTTTAGGCAGGATTAGAATAAGTTAATCTATAAGACCTTGGGCACGGTCAAATACATCAATCAAAAGGGTTTGACCGCTCGAGTCCAAAACTGTAATTAGATCTCAAATCAGTCAAAAGATAACATAGCTATGAGCTAAAAGTTTGTATTTTAAAAACAAAACTCAGAGCCATTCTATAAGCTGGTATGCCGTTACTAAAAATACACTACAAAAATAGTTTATAAGTGCTTTCAATATTCTGCAGTTGCTTCACTGTATTATTACGAATAACAGTTTCATTTCAAAAATGATAATCCCATAAAATTGCAACTTTTCCAACTTTCGATCTGTTTTAAACATGACTAGTTTTTTTATGAGGTCAACTGCGATTTTCCTAAAAACTATTACTTATTTACTACGTAGAATTTCTGAATAAGTGATATTTGTAATTGTTTCTTCCTGGCATGTTCCTTTGGCTGTTAGGCGAGAAGCATGTATTAGGTTTTACACATTGATTTGAAATCAGGAGAAAATGCTTTTGGTATAGGACCACGTATTTTTTCAGTTCACAGTCAAGATGCAAAAAATGTCATAAATTGCAACGTATAATGAACAATAAATGTAAAGTTTTGATTTTTTTACACATGATCATACAAACTATTTATGTGTAAAGTTTTACATTATTTATCTTTAGTTCACACATGTTGAAACTATCTTCCAAATATTGTCATTATTGTAATCCTCACAGAAGCCCATGTAAAACACAAATTAGCTGTACTAAAGTTTTTATAAACTGAATTTGCACAGTTTATAAAATACAGATGAGTGGTTTGTTTCTCAGTTCACAGAATGTTTACTATATTATATAAGTTTTATTAGTACGAAGATTAGTAAGAAACCCAGAAAGTGGTTTTATAAAACAGCTCATTAAGTAGTTATGAATATTCCTGCATTTTGAAATTATAGTTGTATATAAATCTTGAAATTTTTGTCATGTTTTAAGTAATTGTAATTATTTGTTATTTACCAAATTTTATTTGTCCTCAAGAAGTGCAGTTTTATAGATTTCTTGGTAATTGATCTTTTTTTCCTGTTTACCTATGATATTGTTGGTTTCCTGTGGTATGCTACTAGTTCGACAATGTAGCTGTAACTTGCCTTAGGTTATTTGACCTGAGAGTGTGAAGAATGGAACATTTCCAATTAGAACACAATCGTAGGGATGACAGCATTCCCATAATATGTAAAATGAAACCGATATCACAAATTGCAGTGATCTCACTATGCAGACAAAGTTGGCATTTTTAAATATGTAATTATATATAGAATATAAAAAATTGATAATTTTTATTGCAGGAGAACTCTAAATTTTACAAGTGGAGTGACTTTGTTTTCTTTATGGTAATGTAACAAATTGTATTGCATGATGGCATATCAGGCAATACCTTTCATGTGCAATGTATTTTATGCTTTCTTCAATTGCATAATTTTGAATATATATATATATTAGAAGGTCTATCTCAAAATATTTAATTTCTATTTCATTTATTTTTAATATATACTTGGCTAAGAAAATTTGGGATTAGAATTCAATTCCAACACCATAAATTTAGCTATCCTATATAATATTTAATTTGCATATGAGATATATCTATCACAAAGCACAAACAACAAAGATAAATCTATAAAACAACCCAAAATTGTATAAATTCACAGAATTTTTACTTCAGATAATACAAATCATATTGTTATGAAATCAAGAATACTAAATGTTACTGAACAATTATCTAAAGAGTACTAATAAATTTGACAATTAGCAATCAATCGGTCTGTGCTGTTTATTAGCAGCAATCAATTTTTATTGTTACTAGTTTTATGTTTCCGTGGGTGCTATGATTGGCTTGTATGTATTCCTAAATATTAGCTTCACCAACTGTTGAAAAACATTTGTACAATGTAAGACTTTTAATAGGAAAAAATAGTTACATGCATGTCATGTGAGAGCTTATCAGTGTGAAAGGGATAGTGCACTACATACACTCCACCTTTACACTGGATCGTCAACTAATGGCAATATAACATATTCATGCATTGGTGCCATCTTTGGTATAAATCAGTAATAGTTAGCTCTGAAGGAAAACCTTAAAAAGGTTGAAGGCTTAGTGAAACACCTTGAAATCTGCTTCGCCTAAAATGTTACCTATTTTTATTCTTTCTCCTAAGGTTTTTAAAAACTTTTTTTTTGAGATTTCAGTCACACTGTGGCAACATTATACTTTTTTCACAGGTCTAACACAGTAAGAAAATTAAAGCGATTTTTTAAAAAGTTCACAACTCAAAGAAAATAATTTTTAAGAACGATCTTTGAAAATAAAATGCAAAAAAATAAAACTTTTCTTTTGTGGCTTCAATCTCCATCTCATGCTCTTTTAGTAACTTACTCATATATCTTATGTAGTTTTTGTGTTTGTTTCTCAAAAACAAATACTGATTAACCAAACAAAAACTCAAATATACAAGACATACCACTGAGGGTGAGCTATAACAAAATCAAAGGACTGCCACAACTGGGGCATGTGGTAAATTTTTTGCCAACTGCAACACACCTGAGCAGCTCTTGCTCTTTCATACAATGTCAGGTGTTTAAATATCTAAAATAGAAAAATAGAGTGAACAAAAATAAATTAACCCTACAACATATAAATATTGCTCTGTTATTCTTGGCTTCTTTAGATAATACAAGAATGACTAAATACTATTTCAAAAACAATGTGGTTGAAGTGTAGAAAACAATGGTATTCATAATTCTGGCCTATATCACTTAGTCAATTAAATTTTAATTAAATGTACCATTATATTATTTGAAATCACATTTTCATATTTTTTTTCTGATTGTACATGTACAGTGTCTCTAAGAATAAAAATTTAAAGGAAGTGAATTGTTTAATTTATATCTTTACAGTAGTTCTAAATACCTAGATGTACTAAATGCCCAAATAAGATAAATTTTCTTATTAGTAGTTATTCAAATTAGTGCTAAGTTTTAAGATTTGAAATATAACATTATGTTCATTTTAAATCAGTGTTAGCACCTGTGTATCTATAACTGCATAATAACTTTTTTCATAAAATCTTCAGCATAGCTAATTGTACACAAGTTCCTTAACTCTCTTACTACGGGCTTGGTGCCAGGAGTAACCTTGTAATCATTTTATGCTTGTTATAGTTTTCATACTACAACTTTTAATACAGCATGTGTATCTTCACAAAATTTTGAAGATTATAAGTAAATATTACAAGGCTTTCACACACAAAATATCAGATTTTTTAAATTAAGTTTTGTGGTTTTTTTAAGTAATGATTTGCTCATGCATTTTATAATTTCAAATGTAGACTGCCCAACATAGAGTAATTTTGATTTTAAGATTAAAAATACTTTTATGCACTTTTTGTCATTCTAGAATGACTATAAATTCTAACAAGAAACCACAAATGTTTAGTCAAAATTGCTTAAATCTCATAAAATTATACACATATATGTTTGTATTATTTTTATTTTATTGACCTTTCAGCTGTGTCTAACTAACATTATAGAGGTTGTAATTGCATGGTGCACGTGCACTCGTGTTACTGTATCGGATAGTATAAAACTGGCCTTTACAAAGTAACCTGTCTTGGCTTTGTTCTAGTATACCAGCATTTTGTAAAATACAATCACATTTTGGTTATAATGAGTTACATATGTATATATATTATTACTATTTGCAAATAAATTCTTAAATTTCACTTATTTTTCTTAAAACAGTAAATAAAGAAATCCAAAAAAAAAAAGATCTCTTCTACTTAAGAACTTTGTACTCATTTGCTGCTTGCCGTAATTTGCTAAGCCTTGCCAAATTTTGCACGTGGAGAATGTAAAAGAAAATAATGTTTTTACGTTTTATATATACATTTTGAAATAATAAAAAATAATAAATTACTATATCAATACCACAGAAATCCACTATAATTCATCAGGCTTAGTAACTAAGCTGTATTTGGGTCTAAAAAAATATATTTTGAACATTTTTACTTACCCCTTCCTTCCCAGATTCAAGACAAAAAGAAAAATTTGGGGGGACTTTCCACCTTTAAGAGCCAGGAAATCACATAGAGGAAATTCTGAGCTATTCATTGGTTATAAAGCCATGAAGAAGCAAAACAGATGTACGTAAGAAAGTACTTACAAAAAGGAAGAAGTGGGTGGGGCCACTGTGTTTGATTTGTTAAGTATAGTGATATCTCAGCAAACAAAAGAGATAGAAGGTTTTTATTTTATATTCTAGCTTGCCAATATTGGTAATTTGAGTTCTTAATTTGTAAGAAACAATAGACTTTGTATTTGAACATCACAATCATATAATTTGAACCAAAGCAGCATTCAACATATCACATGGCACGCAAAAGTTGATATTAGGAATTTTTCTCTAATATTTAATTTTAAACTAAGAAAATAAACTCATGTATAATACTAAAATTTTAATTATAATCTACAATTTGATACCAAACTTATTGACAAACATTTATAAAATAGTAGTTCAATAAAATTTTGAATGTAAGTCTACAAACGTGATGACATGCCCTTTGAACCCTGACCACAGGAAGACTTGTAGCAAGAGGGTTAAGAAGTGTATACTTAAATAACAATACAGTGACGCTTTTCCACGGCTGTTTGTAGTTCATGTTAGCGTTATCTATTTTCTTTTATCTCCAAGTTTAGCCAATTCAACTGGTCCACTATCCAAAAAACAAATTAGGACTCGTATTTCATATTATAATTGATCATTCAATGCCATAATTATAGAGTCAGAAAGGCTTATCTTCTTTTCTTACAATGTAAATCATATTTTTGTTTAATGTTAAGGTTCAATGTTTTTTAATGAGCTACCACAGATTAATTTATAATTTTCAAAATATTTGTCACACACGTCAAAAAGAAGATACCACAGTTTGTCTGTGTTCATTCATATCTGTGAAAGTTTGTGCAAGAATTGAAGTATTTACATGTATGCAATGTCAGATAAGTAGAACATTTAACACTTGTATATATATTTTAAACTGAAGAATTTTAATACTTTAGCTCTTAAAATATTGATCTAATCTAATAAAATATATTTTATATTTGTATTTTACTTTAATACTTTAGCTCTCTAAAAAACACTGATCTAATCTAATAAAATATACTATACTTTATATTTGTTACTATCCTAAAACATGACATGAAACTGCATTAATTGAGACTCATCATCACCACAGATGAAAGCTTTCAAATAACTACTGTTGTAACCTATATTTTTTCATTTTATCTGTCAGTTACCTTCCAGTTCATCACAATAACACCTTCCTTTGGGAAACTTGATCAAAAAAGAATAAAACCTAACTAAACATAAAACAATAACTCATAACTATACAAAAACAACCAACTGAAAAAAAGAGGAGTTTACAAATGGATAATAATATTGATTTCAGGTTTTTTGTAATAATTCAATTCAAAAATACCTTATAAAAAGGTATTTGCCTTGATTCCAGGGTCCTGTTATTTAAAAACCTTTAGACTTGAAATAAATACTGTGTTAAACAAATTCAACTTTCATAAAAACAATCTGGTTACAATGGATTACCTTGAATAGTCTCAAACATTCATGATCAATTCTCTGAGGTGTTAACAATACTTGGATAAGCTTGAGTTCTGTTGAATGGAACTATAATAATGATGAAACTAAGAAACAAAGTTACGCTAAAAAATAATCAAAACAAAAAAGCTGTTTAAAAGGAAGTTTTACAGACTGAAAACTTACCAACAATAGAGCCAAGGAGGGAAGTTCTGTCCAATCTGTCTCATTCTGAGACAGGCCTGAAAGATGAGTTTTAGCACTATCACTTTTATCAACAAGGGCACTGTAGTCACAGCACTTTATATACTTTCCTTTTTTAGCAGAAGAATTATGAGTTCCACTTGTGAAGATAGTAGGACATGGTCTTCGTGCCATGTTTATTAAGTCTGGCTTTTTAACATGGCATACAATAAAAAGCTAAAGAAAGAACACAGATGATTTATATTGTCAATAAAAATACAATAACATTTTCTTTCCAGAATTTTGAAACTTTTAGTTACAATAATGATAGGAGTAAATCACCAAGGTATCCTTGTTGAGCATTTTATCTTAGAAGTGTCAGTATAAACCTTTTATTTTTGCATGATAAACTAACAAGATTAATGATAACAGCTTAAAAAAAAAGAGCATAGAAAAAGATTTCCATGAAAAAACAAATTCACATTAAAACCTATAATGTTAATTTCATGGCAGCAAAGCAATATCAGACAAACAAGTCCTCTTTCAATCAAGCTTATTTTTTTATTTTTACATCACACCATTACTATGTTAAAATATAAAAATTTGATGAAAAGCTAAAGCAACTAAAAGAAATGAAATAAGCTTTTTATTAGCAGAAATTAACTAATGTGTTACCATTATTGTTAATGATTGAGCAAATAAGATATTAGACTTTATAAACCATATGTAAGACATTATCATCTCAGTCTAAGTTAGCTGAGCATATGAGAAATACTTGTATAAAAACATATTTTGATTTGGAGACAAGAAAAAATAATAATGAAGTTTTATCTAAAACAGAATTATTCTTACATATTTATTGGCAATGTTCCTAAATTCTGAAATTTAAACAATTATTTTTGACATGCTTACATCGTAAGCACAAACATATACACCTACATATGCACACAGAGAGGGTGTTTCTGAAACTTCTGAGGATCTGTGAATATCTACAATTTCCAAGCATGGTAGGTTACAACTAGATGGTTAAACATGTAATGATGTGCACTCCTAACAGTTATGATTAACACTTATCTACAACACATAAATACACTATGGTGAGAGTTGATAGTGATGTAATAGATGGTTTTCTTACTCTGCTTTTTGAAGAATGATTTCTTTGTTTCATACATTGTGCCTTTTGTTGTACTTGTGTCAATACTCATGTTGTATGTGGATTACTGGCTCAAATTTCATGCAGTACATTCTGTGCCTTATTGTTTGCAGTACTGGCCACTAAGGTGCATAACTAAAACCATTTGTTCTACCTCCTAAAAGTACAGTGATGTTACATAAGCATCATCATCATATACTTTACCACACATCTCTCATGTTGTGTATTCAGTAGCTAAAGAACATTTGTTATAAATATCCTGAATGGCACTACTGAAAAGATACAATAATTGTTCAAAAGTTAGCATTTTCTTAAACTGAAAATGTATTTCCAATTGGTACTTAGCTCTTCTTACACAAAGCTATCTCAGTCTTCTTTCTGCCCTCTATGCATTGCTAAAAACATTTTGATGTTCAGTGCACCAGTCTCTATTCCCTACCAATTTCACGCCACTATTGAATATGTACATATCATGTGACTACTCTCCACCAATAGTATTGCACCACCCATATTGTGAGGATCTAAAAGAACAGCACTGGTAGTGGGGAGGAAATGTGAGAGGAGGTAAGTGCCTATTGGAAATACATTTTCAGTGTAAAAAAAATTTTAACTTCCAATACAGTTTTACCTCCTCTAACACAAAGCTAGAATCCCACACTGCAAAGGTGGAGATGCACAACACTGAAATAAAGCAGAAAGTGTCCACCCAGAATGAACGAGTGTGCCCTGAGATGAACCATATCACACATGTGGAGAACTACACTACTTCTGGAACAGGTATGCCCTTTCCTCTGAAAGAAAAAAATGAACTGGATACAGGCAGAAAAAAGGATGTGTACAAGTGTAATTCATTCTGAAAGGTTAAATCCATAGTAAAAAAACAACCCAACTTTGTTACGTATATAACCAACCTCAACTGGACAGACAAGGTTCCACAACTTGTCCACAGCATTAGGAGGTTGAAGATCAATCAGATAAAAAGAAATACAATACAGAGTAACATAAACATTATAGACAAAGCATGTGGACCATAATACATATACACATGAATCCCAACTGTAAGTAAACAGTGTCATACGTCAAGTAACCGGAATTACAAAAAAGAAGTTAGCATGCGAACAAACTCCCAAAACCACCATAGAAAAAAGAAGTAACCAAACTGAACTCGGCATTACTGGATCATGGCTTTGTCTCAACTCAATCATAAGAACAGGGCAATATATGTAACTGGAATTAATATCAGAAATCTTAACTCACCCAACTGTACATGCAGGGAAGAGACATCCTGCATCCAGAATTATGAGAAGGATATGGAACATTTGCTCAACTGTAGGAACAGTGGACATTCATCCTGTTGGCAGTATTATTAGCCAGACAAAGTCTACCAAACTCAACCATAGGAGCAGGGGAGGAACTAACTACAACTGGAATTAAGAGGGGGGGGGCTATAATGCATACAATCGTAAAAACAGGGCAGTGTCATCCTAAACCTAGTGTTACAAAGAGGATCCTGCATAGACTGGTCTTGCTCCAACCAACACAGTTCATCTGGCAATAAGCATCCTGGAGAAATGGAAGAAGGGAAACCAGCTTTGCCATCTTTTCAATGAGTAGAAATATGGTAAGTTAAAAATGTCTACAATACACTTAGGATGAAGCCTCCATATTCCACCACCTCAGCAACTGGGAACTGGTAAGGACTCCCTTACTCCACTCAAGAGAAAAAAAAAAGGGGGAGTAAATGCAGTGGAGAGTGCAGAAGAACGTCACACTGGAGAAAGTGAATGGGTGTCCACAATTCTTTATTTTGAAAAGCAGACCATCTCCAATTTATCCAATCAAGGGGTCAGCAGGAATGGGCAGAAATCCCCTTGTGCTTTACTCAGGAAAGTCAATGTGTGATGGTCCACAATGGAGTGAAACTTATGGATATTGAGAAACATATATATATATATACATACCACTGGGAATGTCACCAGTTGTCTTATAGAACACCCCATCTCTACAGTGAGCATTATAGCACAACCAGTAAATAGTGCAGGTTTGAGGCAAATCATACCTGGCCAGGCAACACCCACCACAGAGTGGGATCCCATTAGCAGTGGTAAAAAAGAAAACAAACAAGATGATGTGATAAGACTTACCATAGTCAAAGACAAGTGGATGTGTGCAAAATTTTCTACATATCCCGAGTCAGATACAGTCATATCATGCAGATAATGAGCGACAAAGGTATTGGGTGCAGTCCATATTCAGGCCTGAATGATTTCCTCCAATGGACGATGAAGGCAAGCAGCCAAAGACATAGTGATATGACAAATTTATGAGAAGTAACATTGTGGAGATGGCAACCTTCCATGGATAAGTCAGAATATGCCAGCCTAATGAGTTGGTGAACCCAACCATTTAGTGTGAAAGGGGATAAATCACGGGATACAGATGGATTACAGGGATGAAAAAGTTGTGAATGTGAACTCCAGAAGGAGGCAGTATGTGCCACATAACACTGTAAGGAGCAAATCAGACAAAGATGCTGATCTGAATCAAAATGGGAATACAGGTGGAAAATAGAAGGTAAGAAAAGAGTGTGAAAGCCAAACAGCCTTCATGGGCAGCATAGGTCTTAGGAAGGAAGGATTGGTCTGGATACAGGAGGACATAAGTGGAATAGTAGAGGATTCTGATAACCTTAACACTTTTGATATGGGTCACAGGTGAGAGGCCATATCATCTTGTTTTTGACTCACATTCAAAATTTTATTGAACTACTATTTCATAAATTTATGTCAATAAATTTGGTATCAAACTGTAGATTATAATTCAAATTTGAGAACTATACATTACTCAATTTGTTAAAAATAAATATTAAAAAATACAGATAAACATTGATTTCTTTGTGGTATGTTGAGTGCAGCACTGGTTCAAATTAGATGTTTGTGAAGTCACAATACTAAGTCTATAGTTTCGTATGAATTAGAAACTCAAATTACAGATTTTGACAAGCTAAAATATAAAATAAGAAGGTATTATCTTTTCTATTTGCTAAGATATTCCTCACATAATAAATCAAACATAGTGCCACCCCGCTCACCTCCTTCCATTTTTGGAAATTCTCCCTTATAAACACTTATTTCTGTATATAATATAATTAACCAATCGGAAGCTCAGAATGTCCCCTAGTGGTTTTCTAAGCCTTTCTAATGTACCTAGCAACATTTCTTTCTTTTAAATCAAGATTTCAATGAAGTAGGTTGTGTCCTTAGTCTGCTCGAAATTTCATATTTTTTTAGACCCAAATACAGCTTAGTTACTACGTTTGATAAATTATGGTAGAATTCTATGGTATTGATGTAGTAATTTATGATTTTTTAGTTATTCAGAAATATATATATAAAACCTAAAAAAATAGTTTGTTTCATATCTTCCACGTGCAAAATTTTTAAAGGTTGAGCAACCTATGTCAAGCAGCAACCAAGTACAAAGGTCATTACTAGAAGAGATAATTGTTTGCTTTACTTCTTTAGTTACTGTTCTATGTTTAAAGAAAAATATGTTTAAGAACTTATTTCAAAATAGCAATAATTTATATACATATATAATGTATAATAATTGAAAGGTGACTGTATTTTACAAAATATTTGTCTACTAAAACACAGCCAAGACAAGTTACTTTGTACAAACCAAATGTCAGTTTTATATAATTGGATACGGTAACATGAGTCCACATGAGCCGCCTCATTGTAACTTCTGTATTATTAGCCAGGCACGGGTTAAAGGTCAATATA
>NW_013669265.1:54658-69943 GCF_000517525.1 Limulus polyphemus
TCCTCTACACTTCTGTTTCTACAACAGGCAGTTGTCGTCCATTCAACAAAGTTTCATCATGAATACTCTGCCTACACAATCTATCAAAGAAAGACTATACATTGTTGTGGCAACAACTTGCTTTATATCATATCATCAAGCGTGAACAGACAATATGTTGTCCTGACAACAGTTTGCTATACATCATATACTTGGATGTGGCTAAAGTAAAAGAATGTGTGCTACAACAGTCTGTGATAAAAGTGGTATGAATAATGTATCAATTAAATCATCGTACGACATAGAATGGGTGGAGGTTATACTGTTACATATCTGTCAATCAAGGTATTTTAAGTTTAAAACCAATGTGATTACAAAATCTCTCCTATACTTTCATAGCTACATGTTTTTCATTAATTATCAACTACATAATTCCACTTGCAGTGTAAATCTACCAATTTGTGACTGTGGAATACAGGGTTTGTGAATTTTTTATTTTCATTATTTAAAAATCACCAAAGCCCACTAATTACACTCTTCAAGGAACAGTTGTTTTTCAATGTTATTTTTACATTAGCTTTGAAGTGTGTAACTGAAAGTAAACTTATTTTAAAATACAAATGATTTAGGTTAAGATAAATTATAAAATCTATAAACTAATGATGATACTTTCACCCAGGGTCAACAGCATTATTGGTTTACTCAGAATAAAACAAATATTTAATCAAACTTAATAATTTGTATGTTTAACTGAAGTAATGCAAAGGTAGTAATAGTTATGTATGTTAATTACTAACTTTTGTATACCTATGTAAAAACAACGTAGAGCAAATATTCACTAAACACAGACATTGTCATCAAACATTTCCACGACAGTGGTAGTCCAATTTAAAGAAAAACAATTGTTTATTACTTCTAGGTTCTCAGTATTACCATACTGTCCCAATTACAAGGTGATCTAGAGCCTAAGGTGACCCCCATTTTCAGAAACCATGGGAAAGAAAAAAATTGAGTGTCATAACAACCTTATTTAGGTCTGCAAAATCAATACTATTACTGAACAGCCTGCAGATGGATTACTTACAAGAATTAGCAAAGACCTTGAGTAAACATCTGGCTTGCATGTGTAGACAGATGCTATTTGGTCATTCAGGAATGTGACAACCTAAAGTAGGGGGGAAGGGGCCTGTGGTCGGCTGTGATTATAAGGTGATTAGGAATTTTACACCTTAATTATTAATAAAAAAAACAATGCCCTATAACCAGGCCAATACAGTAGTTTTGTAAAGCCTGGGTCAATCTGGTGGAGATTGTTAGTGGCACTTGTTTTTTGTGGCGCCATCTGGTATTTATGTTTTCTATCACTTATTTTACAACTTCTTTTAAATACAAATTTCAAGCAAGTTTAACTAAGCAGTAAAACTAAAATCAACAAATGGTCTATATTTTGTTTTTATGAGCTTCCTTATCGCTTTATAATTTCGATATAACATTTAGGTTTAAATTCTAAGGCTCCATTTGAATTTATTTAGTGTTCTTAAGTGTCGTTTATCGTTCTTAAACTTGTGAAACATAGGGATGTAACATAATTTCTATAAATTGATATTACTATTACTAATAATATAGTAATATTAACTTATTATTAGCGCATAACAATAACATTTCCAATTTCACAAATTTCAGTTATTTAACTACTGCACTATGGCTAAAGAATTTCTGAAATAATTATCTATGTAACTTGTAAGAGCACTCTACACTAAAATAAAAACTTTTAATGGAAAATGGAAAAGCTGTTAGTAACTGAGTAAGTTAATGTTTCGATTCGCCAGTTACGTAAGTTGTAAGCAATAATCGCTTTATTTTTTAGTTACGCAACTTACTACTTAGTTCAGGTGTCGTTAAGCCTAAACTAATTATCCTACCTTAAATTACAAAGATGCCATGCACATCTCAATACTTTCTGGGCGATAAAAAGATTATTACACCTAACACGCGTCAAAAGCAATCGAAGTTCTTAATAAAGAGAATAAGAAATAAGTCACAAAATAATAGTTATTACCCAAGAAAAGTCTAAGCTCACCGATTAGGCATTCATAAAACAAATCTCAGCGCCCTCTAAAAAATCATTATTTAATATGTGTGTGTATGTTAAAGACTTCTTTTTTTATTTCTAATGAATTTGACGAAATGTCATAATATTATTCACATACCTAAATGAATTTAGGTTACTATATCATGAAATAAAACGGACTCAAAACCCTATAGAGTATATATAATAAATAGCATACTTAGGTTTTTTCTGTATCCTTTTTTATATGTATGTTTGTTGGTTTGAAGTTGGGCACAAAGCTACACAATAGGCTATCTGTGCTTTGCCCACCACGGGTATCGAAACCCGGTTTCTAGAGTTGTAAGTCCGCAAACATACCGCTGTCCCACTGTGAGGCTTTTTATAGCTAGCCTTAGTTTGTTTTCTTTCTTTGTTTTAGAGCAAAGCCACATTAGGCTACCTACTGTGTCCACTGCCGAGAATAGAATCCCGGATTTCAGCGTTGTAAGTTATATACCGCTGTCCCAACGGGGAAAAATATACGAAACGTAGTATTATTATTTCAATTTGCCCTTGTTCAGGGTTAGTGATGAAAGGTGAAATTCTCCGAAACCAGTACAACTTAGAGACAAGTGGTAAAACGAATGATAGATTGGGCTTCACATTTATTTCTAGTACGTGGTTGGTTGTTGAATTTCGCATAAAGCTATTCTGCGCTAGCCGTTCCAATTTTGAAGTAATAAGCTAGAGGTAAGGTAGCTAATTAACACTGCCTACCGCCTACTCGTATGCTACTCTAATCGAATAATAGAATTTGCCCATCACTCTTATAATGCATTCACGGCTCCAGAGTGCAGACCGCATTTTTTTTTTTTTAGACAGTAACAGGGCCTGAACCACGGAACCTAAGATACACAGTGCGGCATTGAGACACGTTCGCCCCGTATACTTAGAAAACAAGAGTCATATAAAACATGTTTTGTTTGGAAATAACGTTTCTAAATATTAGCTTCTGCTCTAATATTCACAATGGATATCTTTGCACTCTACTGTGTGCACCGAAACCCATTTTTTAGCGTTATAAACACATCAGACTACCGCCGAGCCACCGAGGAAGGGTCCATTCGGGTCAACTATAAATTATATATTTTCGATTTTATGGCTGTGGTACTCCAAGGGTTGGGATTGACCAAGCCATAGGCCTAGTATTGGAAGGACAAGTCTTGTGGAAAGAAAGAAGAATATTTGTGAAACAAAACAGAGGAAAATAAAGAAAGAGCATCTAAAACCAAAGTCACTATTATAGAATGTTTAGTAAAATAAACTGGTGAAAGAATAAAATGAAATAAATTGCAATTTTATTATAGAAAGCTGAAAATTACTTTGGGATCCTCCTCTACCCGCCTTAGCTCAGCAGTGGGCAAAGCACAGATACTCCATCGTGTAGCTTTGCGCTTAACAACAAACATACAGGAAATTGTATTTTGTTATATTTTTCTATTTCCATTGCAAATTGTATTGCGAGACATTATCTGTTTTTGTACGTTATAAGAGAGTGATCAGTCATATGGTAACGCTTATAATTTATGGATAAAAATAGAGGTTTCCTGTTTAACTTGAAACGTAGGTTTTGGTCAGTGTAGATCTATACACAGTTATTTGATGACGAAGAACCCACTTTGAGACTAATAATGGCTGGAGACGGCTTGAATGGGTAATGAAGAAAAACTTTAATATAAGTTTAACATAACAGCAAATGTACAACGTTTCGACAAGGTTTTGTCATCATCAGGTACCTAAAAAGGATACTTATCACTAATTCATTTATAATTACTTCTTCCTGAAAAGGAAGTTTAACACTAATTAGTTAATCCTAAAAATGACAGTGAGCACTAATTAACTAAATGATTTATAATTAGTTAATTAAATCATTTATAATCAAATCGTTCTAAAAAGGACGCTTAACACTAATTAGTTAATCCTAAAAATGACAGTGAACACTAATTAACTAAATGATTTATAATTAGTTAATTAAATCATTTATAATCAAATCGTTCTAAAAAGGACGCTTAACACTAATTAGTTAATCCTAAAAATGACAGTGAACACTAATTAACTAAATGATTTATAATTAGTTAATTAAATCATTTATAATCAAATCGTTCTAAAAAGAACGCTTAACACAAATTCATTTATAATTAATTTGTCCTTAAAGGGACGCTTAACATTAAATCATTTATAATCAATTTGTCATAAAAAAGACGATTAACACTAATTCATCAGTTAATTAAATTTCCTGTCCCAAAAGGACTATATCTTACTCCATAAAGTGATTAAAGATTTTCAGTGATATAATAAAATGTCAAAACAATACTTAACGTAACATTATCACAATTATATACATTTTATCAAGCACACAATACATGTCTGTAGGTTTAAATCACCCTAAAAAGGGCAATATCATAAAATATTTAAAACTTTGATAATCTTACTCAATCTAACGCATACAATACATGACTATTGTATGCCTACTACTAGAGCTATACCCGAAACTGTACTACTGAAATGTTGGTATTCAATGCGCAATTATTCCTTTTGGTTCTCTAAAGTTCATAAGTCACTTCACTGATGTATGGTATACTCTAATATTACATTTTCTACCACACAATAAAGACAAAAGTGCTTGGAAAATACTGCAACAACCAATATTTCTTATGGGCAATAATATAATTCAGGGGATGTTAGCGTTTGGTTTGCATATGCTATAAAACATTTCACATTATACTGAGTTTGCAAAAATTTTTCTGCTCCGAATGCATGGAGAAAACATTTCTTAGATAAGTTAATACTCATGCATCAACCAATGCACATTTTAGCAACTGGAATAGTTTGGCACAATCTGCAGTTTAATGTTAGGTAATGCTTGAAACAGTTTTGATATAGTAGAAAGAATAGCAACAAAGCATCTATAATGTTATTCAAACTTTTTGATGCGTTGGGCCATTATGCTATCTTTATTACTATCTTTAATTACGAGGGACTCTGCACAAATTCTCATGTAGGAACATTTCTCCTTGTAATATGACTCACTGGCGGATCTGAGGGTTGCAATTACTGTTCACCTCCTCCCCAACAATAAGGACTTATCTCCCTATTCGTCAAATTCACATGCAACTATTGCAACCCTCTCAGTTTCAGAGTTTTCCGGAGAATGTAGTTAAGTTCGTTTATCTATATGCTGAAATATATATTTTTATTGCTACCCTTCTTTTCATTTCGTTTTATTTATGCCACAATCCTTATTTTTCACATTATTGTCTTGAGGTGTTGGCAGATACACTGGAGCTGTGTGTGTGTGAAAAGGTATGAAAATGGATAAATATTTTGTAAGACGACTGGACAGTGATTAGAGTAAAAATGATAGATTACATATTATTGATGTAAGTCGCTGGAGAACAAGAAGCGGCAAAGTGGTTGAAATACCTAGATAAGTATTCCTTCAAACATCGTTTCTGATTTTATAGTATTGTTATTGTTGACTATATCTACAGGGACGTGCTTCATGGTGAGATTTCAGAATTTAAGATTGCCTTTGTTAGTATTGTTCATAGTGAAAATATTACGAAAAATAAATTATTACTCACATCCTGAAAAATATTTTCATCTTCTCAGTCAAGTTAACAGAAATGCTAGAGGTAGGCAGTTTTCAACTTCCCTAAATGTTAAATACTCACACTTTACTACCTAGACCATGCTGAAGCTCTCAGATGGGCCCTAAACACTTGGTATGAAATGTCTGCATCCCCTCCAAATTGCCCCCAGTGGCACAGCAGTATGTCTGCGAAGTTACAACGCTAGAAAACGGGTTTCGATACCCGTGGTGGGCAGAGAACAGATAGCCCATTGTGTAGCTTTGTGCATAATTACAAACAAACCCCTCCGAATTATTTATCATGATCCGCGGCTGTTGACTCAAAATTTTCAATAACTCTGTGTCATTCTACTAATAGTCCTGTGGTAGGACAGCGGTAAGTCTATGGATTTACAATTCTAAGATTAGGGGTTCGATTCCCTCATTCCGTTATTAACTAGATTATTGAAGAATTCATTCACTTATTACCTAGATTACTAAAGAGCTCATTCCATTAATGCATAAATTACAGAAAAGCTCATTTCCTTATCACCTAGCTTACTGAAGAGCTCATTCTTATACTACCTAGTTTCCCAAATAGATCATTCTTTTATTACCTAGACTTCTAAAGAACTCATTCCATTATTACCAAGATTACTGAAAATCTCATTTCCTTAATACCTAGATTACTGAAGAGCTCATTCCGTTATTACCTAGATTATTGAAGAATTCATTTACTTATTGCTTAGATTATTAAAAAAGTAATTCATTTATTACCTAGATTAATAAAGAGATAATTCTCTTATTATTTGGATTACTTATCAGCCCATTCCCTTATTACATTAGTAAAGACCTCATTCCCTTATTACCTATGTTACTGAAAAGCTCTTTCCTTTATTACTTACATTACTAAAGATATCATTCCTTTATTGTTAAGAGTACTAAATAGCTCATTCTCTTATTACCTAGATTACTGAAGAGGTCATTCCCATATTACCTAGATCACTCAAGGGCTCATTTCCCTATTACTTAGATTAATAAAAAGCTGATTCTCTGATTGCCAAGAGTATTGAAAATCTCATTCCCTTATTATCTAGATTACTCAAGAGGTCATTCACATATTAACTAGATTACTGAAGAACTCATTCCGTTATTACCCGGATTACTAAAGAGCTCATTCCCTTATTACATAGATTACTGAAGAGCTCTTTTCTTATTACCTAGATTACTGAAGAACTCATTCCCATATTACCTAGATTACTGAAGAGTTCAATCCCGTATTACTTAGATTACTGAAGAGCCCATTCCCATATTAACTAGATTACTGAAGAACTCATTCCGTTATTACCCGGATTACTAAAGAGCTCATTCCCTTATTACCTAGTTTACTGAAGAACTCATTACCATATTACCTAGATTACTGAAGAGTTCAATCCCTTATTACTTAGATTACTGAAGAGCTCATTCTCTTATTACCTAGATTACTAAAGAGCTCATCTCCTTATTACTCAGATTACTGAAGAGCTCATTCTCCTATTACTTAGGTTACTGACGAGCTCATTCCCTTATAACCCAGATTACTACGGAGCTCATTCCCTTATTACCTAGATTACACAGGTACTTTAAACAGAAAACAGGTACTTTACTGAAGAGCTCACTCCCTTATTACTTAGATTACTGAAAACTCATTCCCTTATTAAATAGACAACTGATGAACTCATTCTCTTATTAAATAGACAACTGATGAACTCATTCCCATATTACCTAAGTTTCTGAAGAGCTCATTCCCTAATTACCTAGATAACTGATGAACTCATTCCCATATTACCTAGGTTCCTGAAGAGCTCATTCCCTTATTACCTTGATTACTGAAGTTCTCATACCCTTATTACCTAGATTACTAAAGAGCTCATTCCATTATTACCTAGATTACTGAAAAGACCATTCTCTTATTACTTATGTTACTGAGGAGCTCATTCCCTTAATAACCAGATTGCTACGGAGCTCATTCCCTTATTAGTTATATTACTGAAAACTCATTCCCTTATTACATAGACAACTGAAGAACTCATTCCCATGGTACCTAAGTTTCTGAAGAGCTCATTCCCTAATTACCTAGATAACCGATGAACTCATTCTCATATTACTTAGGTTCCTGAAGAGCTCATTCCCTTATTACCTTGATTACTGAAGATATCATACCCTTATTACCTAGATTATTGAAAAGCTCATTCTCTTATTACCTAGATTACTGAAGAGCTCTTTCCATTATTATCTAGATTACTGAAAAGATCAATCCTTTATTACCTAGATTACTAAAGTGCTCATTCATTTATTACCTAAAGTACTAAGAAGCTCATTCCATTATTACCTTGATTACTGAAAATTCATTCCCTTATTACCTTGATTACTGAAAATTCATTCCCTTATTACCTTGATTACTGAAAATTCATTCCCTTATTATATAGACAACTGAAGAACTCATTCCCATATTACCTAAGTTTCTGAAGAGCTCATTCCATAATTGCCTAGATAACTGATGAACTCGTTCCCATATTATCTAAGTTCCTGAAGAGCTCATTCCTTTATTACCTTGATTACTGAAGATCTCATACCCTTATTACCTAGATTATTGAAGTGCTCATTTTATTATTACCTAGATTACGAAAGAGCTCATTCCCTTATTACCTAGATTACTGAAAATCTCTTACCCTTATTACCTAGATTATTGAAGAGCTCATTCTCTTATTACCTAGATTACTAAAGAGCTCATTCCATTATTACCTAGATACCTAAAGAGCTCATTCCTTTAATACCTAAATTACTGAAAAGCTCATTTCCTTATTACCTAGATTACTCAATACCTCATTCCCTTGTTCTCTAGGTTCCCAAGTAGCTCATTCTTTTATTACCTAGACTTCTAAAGAACTCATTCCATTATTACGTTGATTACTGAAGAGCTCATTCTCTTATTACTTAGGTTACTGAAAAGTTCATTCCCTTATTACCTAGATTACTAAAAAGCTCATTTCCTTATTACGTAGATTACCCAATAGCTCATTCCCTTGTTCCCTAGGTTCCCAAATAGCTCATTCTTTTATTACCTAGACTTCTAAAGAACTCATTCCATTATTACCAAGATTGCTGAAAACCTAATTTCCTTATTACCTAGATTACTAAAGAGCCCGTTCCCATATTACCTAGGTTACTAAAGAAATAATTCTTTAATTACCTAGATTACTAAAGAGCTCATTTTCTTATGACCTAGATTACTGACGAGCCCATGCTTTTATTTCCTTGATTACTAGAGAGCTTTTTCCCATATTACCTAGATTACTAAAGAGCTCATTCCTTTATTGTTTAGAGTAGTAAGGAACTCATTCTCTTATTACCTACATTACTGAAGAGTACATTCCCTTATTACCTAAATTACAAAAGAGCTCATTCCCTTATTACCTAGATTACCAAAGAGCTCATTCCCGTATTACCTAGATTACTGAAGAGCCCTTGCTCTTATTTCCTAGATTACTAAATAGCTCATTCCCATACTACCTAGATTACCGAATAGTTCATTCTCTTATTACCTAAAATACTGATGAGCTCATTCCCTTATTACCTAGACTACTAAAGAGCTCATTCCTTTATTGTTTAGAGTACTAAAGAACTCATTCACTTATTATCTAGATTACTGAAGAGCAAATTCCCTTATTACCTAGATTACTGAAAATCTCATACCCTTATTACCTAGATTCCTAAAGAGCTCATTCCTTTAATACCTAAATTACTGAAAAGCTCATTTCCTTATTACCTAGATTACTCAATAGCTCATTCCCTTGTTCCCTAGGTTCCCAAATAGCTCATTCTTTTATTACCTAGACTTTTAAAGAACACATTCCATTATTACCAAGATTGCTGAAAACCTAATTTCCTTATTACTTAGATTACGGAAGAGCTCATTCCGTTTTTACCTAGATTACTGAAGATTTCATTCACTTATTACCAAGATTACTAAAAAGGTAATTTCCTTATTACCTAGATTACTAAAGAGCTCATTTTCTTATCACCTAGATTACTGAATACCCCATGCCCTATTTTTCTAGATTACTAAAGAGCTCATTCCCTTGTTACCTAGATTACTGAAGAGCTCATTCCTTTATTACCTAGATTACTAAAGAACTCATTCCTTTATTGTTTAGAGTACTAAGGAGCTCATTCTTTTACTACCTAGATTACTGAAGAGCTCATTCTCTTATTACTTAGTTTAATGAAGAGCTCATTCCTTAGTTACCCAAATTAGTAAAGAGCTCAATCTTTTATTACATAGATAACTGAAGAACTCATTCCCATATTACCTTGTTTCCCAAAGAGCTCATTCCCTTATTACCTAGACTACTAAATAACTCATTCCATTATTACCTAGATTACTGAAAAGCTCATTTTGTTATTACCTAGATTTCTAAAGAGCCCGTTCCCATATTACCTAGATTACTGAAGATCTCATTCCGTTATTATCTAGATTACTGAAGAGCCCATGCTTTTATTTCCTAGATTACTAATGAGCTCATTCCCTTCTTACCTAGTTTACTGAAGAGCTCGTTCCCTTATTACCTAGATTACTAAAGAGCTTAATCCTTTATTACATAGATCACTGAAGAACTCATTCCCTTATTAGCTACTTTACTGAAGAGCTCATTCCCTTATTACCTAGATTTCTGACAACTCATTCCCTTATTACATACACAACTGGAGAACTCATTCCCATATTACCTAGATTACTGAGGAGCTCATTCCCTTATTACGTATATCATTAAATAGTTTATTCCGTTATTACCCAGATTACTGAAGAGCTCATTCCGTTATTTCCTAGATTACTGAAAACTCATTCCCTTATTACACAGACAGCTCAAGAACTCATTCCCATGTTACCTAGGTTCCTGAAGATCTCATTCCGTTATTACCTAGATTACTGAAGAGTTCAATACCTTATTAACTAGATTACTGAAAAGCTCATTTCCTTATTACCTAGATTACTAAAGAGCCCGCTCCCATATTACCTAGGTTACTAAAGAAATAATTCTTTAATTACCTAGATTACTAAAGAGCTCATTTTCTTATGACCTAGATTACTGACGAGCCCATGCTTTTATTTCCTTGATTACTAAAGAGCTTTTTCCCACATTACCTAGATTACTAAAGAGCTTATTCCCATACTACGTAGATTACCGAATAGTTCATTCTCTTATTACCTAGATTACTGATGAGCTCATTCATTTATCACCTTGATTACTAAACAGCTAATTCCCTTATTACCTAGATTACTGACGAGCTCATTACCTTATTACCTAGATTACTGAATAGCTCCTTCCCATATTACCTAGATTACTGAAGAGCTCATTACCATATTACTTAGATTAGTGAAAAGCTCATTTTCGTAAACCAAGATTACTGAAGAGCTCATTTTTTTAATGCTTAGATTACTGAATAGCTCATTTTCTTTTTACCAAAATTACTGAAGAACTCATTTTTTATTACCAAGATCACTGAAGGGCTCATTTCAATATTACCTAGAATTCCGGAGAGTTCATTCCATTAATGCCTAGATTATTGAAGAGCTCATTCCAATATTACCTAGATTACAGAAAAGCTAATTTCTTTATTACCTATTACACTGAACAACAACAAAAATTTGCTACTGGAGAAAACTCAATTGATTCGAGATAATTTGATTGTGCTCATTTCAAAAATGTATTCACAATTTGTCCATTACCTCTAGATTTTGAGTTATTGTAATATATCTATATTTTATTAGCACTATGTGAAATATCATGCAATCAACTCAGAAAAGTAGATTTAAGCTGTGAAATTAAGTTTACTTGGGCAGATTAATGGGTAAAAAACATACATTTTGATAAAAATTTCAAATATTGACTGTATTATATTGGTGTAAAATTCCAAATATATTGTTCATGTATGCTATTTGTTCTCGATATAATTGTAGCAAATTGCACCACTTTTACTTCCTTCCCATGCTCACCTGCTTCGCCCGGGAAAACCTCACATGCTCAGTTTGCTAAAACATTTGAGAAGACCCTGGACTGAGCATAAAAGGGGCGGAGTCAGATGCTTCTTTCACAATTGCCTCTCACTCACTCAATGGGAACACTAAGCCATCGATTCCTGTTCCTTATGCTGTGAACTTGTAAGAAACTTATCAAAGCATGCATATTATACTTGAGGCCATCAAATATGATCACCAGATATAGGTGGAACATATGTGGTGATCTAAAAGTTATTACACTCCTCCTAGTTCTGCAGAGTGTGTATACCAAACATTGTACCTTTTCGTGTCTCTGTGACAGCCAAAATGATAAAAATCATTTCAAAAGAAGGAATGGTCAGTGAGAGAGAGTTACATACCAAGGAAACAGAATATAAAGTATCAACCTTTAGTGAGTCCTCAAAATGTGTTTCTGCCCACACGTCATATTAAAGTGGGACTCATGAAGGAATTAACAAAAATGGTAATGGTTTCAGATAGCTGTCTGATAAGTTTCCAAAAATCAGTGAAGCAAAAATGAAAGGAGATATTTTTGTTGGGCCACAGATTCGGAATGTGCTGATGGATGCTAATTTTAAACAGTACTCTCATCAGAAAGAACTTGCTGCCTGGAAATCATTCAAACTTGTTGTCAAAAATTTCTTAAGAGATCGCAGAGATGAAAACTATGCTGTGATGATTGATGATTTGCTCGAAAACTACAGGAAAATAAGGTCTAGGATGTCACTAAAGATGCACTTTGTACACTTCCATTTAGACTTCTTTCCAAATGATCTAGGTGCAGTGAGCGATGAGCACCAAGATATTTCTACAATGGAACAGCGATATCAAGGACGATGAAATCCTACGATGGTGGGATATTACTGTTGGTTCTTACAGCGTGAAACTGAGAACAAACACAAAAGGCGCAACAATCAAGCAAGTGTTTTGTAACAAAAAAATAATACCATGATGAAATTTTTAAACATAGCCTTAATGTATTTTCAGTATATAATCTTATTATACTCATAGTTTTTTTAAACTGGTATTGCTTTATGTATAGTTTTACAATGCAAATTCCAATGAATAAATAAAGTGATTAAAGAAAAAGTTGCTTTTTTCACGATATATAAAAAACTTGAAAACTACATATGATAGTAATTTTGAACATGATTTTTAAGATCAACATCGTCAACTTATTCAGAAACAGTTGTGTTTTTTCTATTAGCAGAGAACATTTTTTTGTTGCCGGGTGTTACTGAAGAGTTCATTCCCACATTATCTAGATAACTGAATAAATCATTCTCTTATTGCAAAGATTACATGATAATTATTACTTCTATAACTGAAACCTTTATTTTGAATTTAAACATCTGGTGAGCACTGAACTTATAATATCAATGGGGTTTTTGAGTACTTTTTAATTCACCATACAGTTATTTAAATTAACTTAGGTATGTGAATAATGTTATGACATTTCGCCTAATTTATCATTCGATATTATATAGCGAACCAACTGAATAGGCGGAAACTGCAGTCCACAACAGAGGGTAGGCCAATCAAAGAATGTAATAGGCCTTACGTCACAAACTTTATTTTCAATTTCACCTTTGACAGAAAAGAAATATTTAACATATTTATATTGAACTTACAGTTTATTTTCTAAATTTATCTAGTATTTTGAAAAAAAAAATTAGAGCTAGCTTTCAATCTGCATATTGGAGACGGTAATTTGTTATATATAAATAGAAAGAAAAACATTTTTATCTAAAGGGAACTAACATAAACCCTTACTATTTTGCCCAAAAATATTAAAATGTACAAAAGAGTTATACATGTTTAGTACAGGAATATTTAAAATACAAAATTTCTTATGTTTTCGTTTGAGACTTGAATCCGTGCCTTGACTCAATCGCCGTATGATTCTTCAAAATATCTTGCCTTTCACACTTTTTGTGCAACAAATTACCGTCTCCAATATGCAGATTGCAAACTAGCTCTTAATCACGAGAAGAATTATGCATTTTGTAGGTTAAAACACAGCATGTTATATGCACTTCAAAAACAAGAAATAAAAATATTTGTTACTCTTAATGTTACTTTTATTTACTCTTGAAACAGAACACTTTCAGGGACCCTGCAGACGTACATCTATTAAAAAATAAGGGCTAGCATTAGTAAAAAATCTTTTTGATCATATTTTCAAGTGTTCCGGATTATAGTAACTTGGTAAAATATACTGTAGTTGGTTGAACATGAAAAAAGTAGACTTTTCTTAATACACTGTATCTGATTCTGGAAGTATGATGAGGTGGTGCTGGTAGGGGGACGTTGTAGATTGCGCTTTGTGTGCCTAGAGGAGAGAGAAGGGAAGTTTGAGTTTATATTTTGTATTCCATGATTAAAGTGATTTTCTATAGTTCATAAACAATAGACGTTTCAGTACCTAAATTACCTAATCAAAAATTGTACCTCCTATCGTCTTCTAGGGATTCTAAATGCGTCACGGGTTAGCTTGTACTGAACACCCTCTTCCGCGCCTGCGGCGCTTAGCTTCTCCGCATATGTTAATAACAACACTGTAAAATCTCCATAGACAAAATTCTGGATCCGAAACCTAAACGTATCTCCACATAGGCAAGTTCACCAGGAAACACTCCAAAACAAAAGAGTGTACATTTTGCATCCCATTTGATAACTATTTCCTTTACAATTGTTCGTGTGATTAGTAACTTAGAAGCTTCCAGTTAGTCATATGGTTTATAGCTTGGAATACTTTTTATAGCCGTTCGCATGGCTAAAAGCATGAGAGACTCAGTTGTTCACGTGGTTAATAGCATGAGAGACTCATTGTTTTCATATGATTAATAGCATGAGAGGCTCGTTGTGTTCACGTGTTTAATAGTCTGAGAAACTCGTTGTGTTCACGTGTTTAATAGTCTGAGAGACTCAAGTGTTCACGTGGTTAAAAGCATGAGAGATTCAGTTGTTCATGTGGTTATTAGGATGAAAGAATCGTTGTGTTCACGTCATTAACAGCATGAGAGATTAAGTTGTTCATGTGGTTATTAGGATGAAAGAATCGTTGTGTTCACGTCATTAACAGCATGAGAGATTCAGTTGTTCATGTGGTTATTAGGATGAAAGAATCGTTGTGTTCACGTGGTTAAAAGCATGAGAGATTCAGTTGTTCATGTGGTTATTAGGATGAAAGAATCGTTGTGTTCACGTCATTAACAGCATGAGAGATTCAGTTGTTCATGTGGTTATTAGGATGAGAGGCTCGTTGTGTTCACGTGTTTAATAGTCTGAGAGACTCGTTGTGTTCACGTGTTTAATAGTCTGAGAGACTCAAGTGTTCACGTGGTTAAAAGCATGAGAGATTCAGTTGTTCATGTGGTTATTAGGATGAAAGAATCGTTGTGTTCACGTCATTAATAGCATGAGAGATTCAGTTGTTCAAGTGGTTAATAGCAGGAATGATTATTTCAGGCTATTAACCACGTGAAAGGATTTTTAGCATTAATATGCGCTTTCCGAAAATTCTGCAGGTGCTGTGTTACACTAAACTAAACAAAGGCTATATAT
>NW_013669265.1:70029-78046 GCF_000517525.1 Limulus polyphemus
GTCGTACGGGTAGTGTAGTTACGTAACTAACTAAACTAAACGAAGTACTATATATATATATATATATATATATATATATTTCAGCATAAGAAAAACTCCATTTCTTTGGTACACAGTAGACTGCCCTGCAATCACACACCAGAATGTACTCTGAATAATTCTAGATATTATTACGATTAGCCAAGTTCTGTATGTGATGTATCAAATCATTTGTTTTAAATGTTATCTCCAAGTTGTCATCTTACTCAGAGATCGAAATATTACATTCCCGAAGAATTTAACTTTGTTTGAGGAATTTCATCTTTTTAGTTGGCTTTCCTGATCGGGTATACGTGGTCCGTCTGTATTCCTTTAGTAATACCCAATGAAAGCGAACATATTGTATGGATTAAGTAAACAAAAACAAAAAAACAATTCATGAGAAAATGCAACTTTACATAAGAGAATGTAATCTTCCTGATAGCTTTCCTTCGAGTGAATATAATTTCATTTCATTACTTTTATCCCTGTTACTGCTCCGAAAGTGATAACTACTTGCATTGTGCACTGTATACACGGGAAGCTCTATTTTGTATAGCTTCATTAAATTATTAAATGTTTGATAATATTTACAAATAAAGAATAACTAAATAGAACCAAGATACTTATAGATAATGTATTTTGTTATCAGATTTTTTTTTCCTTCTTTAGGATCAAATATTTATTTTGACACAAAATAGTCACTGTATCATTGGATAAGTTATATTTGTGCCTTGACTATGAGATGAAATCAGTTTAGTATTTTTATGATATTGAGTTATCTTTATTAATAAAGCAGCTAGCAGTTTATGTTTGTGTTTTAATTAATACAATAACTTTATACGTGATTGCTGCGTTATTTTGGTTGTAACATGTCTAAAAAAGAATGGAAGAGCTGTATTATTATCAATTTACTGTTCTGTTGTATTTGTTTTAATTATTGGGGTAACTTTATACATGATTACTGCGTTATTTTCGTTGTTACATGCCTAAAAAAGAATGGAAGAGCTGTATTATTATCAACTTACTGTTCTGCTGTATTTGTTTTAATTATTGGAGTAACTTTATACATGATTACTGCGTTATTTTGGTTGTAACATGCCTAAAAAAGAATGGAAGAGCTGTATTATTATCAATTTACTGTTCTGCTGTATTTGTTTTAATTATTGGGGTAACTTTATACATGATTACTGCGTTATTTTCGTTGTTACATGTCAAAAAAAAAGAACGAAATAGCTGTATTGCTATCAATTTATTATTCTGCTGTTTGTTTTAGTTAATAGAATAAATTTATGCGTGATTACCGCGTTATTTTCGTTGTTACATGTCTAAACAAAGAACAAAATAGCTGTATTGTTATTAAATATAATATTCTCTTATGTTTGTTCTGTAACTTTTAACTTATTACCTTAAACTATTACCATTTATGTTTCTATAAATGTCACCTTCCATTTTTTTTCTATCAATGTTGCTTGTTAAAGTTTACACACTTCAGCATAGACACCAGTTACACAACCTTATTGTGGTCTTTGTTCGGCGTAATCCCAGTCAAGGACTTGAAAGCCAGACAGGACCAAGCCTTTACCCAGTGGGTGGGGCAACCACTCCTAGGGGCCTACATGATTATGGCCATGACATTTATGATTAACACGCTGATTGCCATGATGAGTCGCTCCTTTCAAGATGGCCCGGCATGGCCAGGTGGTTAGGGCACTCGACTCACGATCCGTCCCACCAAACATGCTCGCTCTTTCAGCCGTGGGGTCGTTATTATGTGACGGTCAATCCCACTATTCGTTGGTAAAAGAGTAGCCCAAGAGTTGGCGGTGGGTGGTGATGACTAGCTGCCTTCCCTCTAGTCTTACACTGCTAAATTAGGGACGGCTAGCGCAGATAGCCCTCGTGTAGCTTTGCGCGAAATTTAAAAAACAAACAAACAATCCTTTCAACATATCGAGGTAAAGTCGTCTAGTAAGGCTTGGTGTGGTCACGGCTACGAATCATGCCACTGAAGACAATAGTTGGGTGTTTCGGTTTTTATATGACATAATAGTAATATTACCCATTTCGATTTACTGGCATTATGAACCAGGCACACTAAAACCGTGATAATACTACTTGCTTTTTAAGATGTATCCACTAACTTTCGTCTCTAACAGAGAAATATGTACGTGATCATGTCTCACTGTTAAAGATGTTTGTTTTTGTTTTTGTGTAGTGTTGTCGTTAACCTAGCTGCTCATCCTACATTTTTTTATAATTAATGTTCCCTGATCAACATCATTAACTAATTATATAGATTATAACTAAATTTCAACCTGGTAATGAGTACAGCTAATTAAATATGCTGTTCTTACTTATTATAATTGGAATGCATTGTTTCATCAGTTGGGTACTCTCGTTGTTAGCGATATTTTGGCCGTGATCCCAATAACATCTTATGACGATCGGCCAGATTAGGATATTTAGATTAGTCCTAAATCTATATGCTAAGGTAAAATAATCTTTATTTTAATAATGAAAATAGATATACTAATCAGTCTAACCAATACTGTTAATGAAAGTAGCAGAAAAGAAATAATAGACTTCCACTTACTTATGGAACACATACACACTAGTTAATGTCACCTGCTGTATCGCAATTACATAACTATACTCTTGGTATTTTCTTTCTAAATAAATTGTTAAATATTTACTTTGCTTAACACTAGAACATATGCAATCCAATTATTTGCACTACATCACTTCTTACCTGGGAAAACAGTAAGGTTACAAGTTTGGGCATTTATGTGTTTATGATAGGTGCGGCTCAGTTAGAGTCAAATAATTATATATATATTCACTTACCAGGTGATTAAAAATCCTTAATAATCTTGCCCCTTCGCAATGTAAATCGTGTTTTTAAAGTCAGTGTCAAGGGGGTAGGAGTGTGAAGTATTAAACAATCCCCAAAATAACTTTATCAGTAAATTTCACTTTACTTTGTTTACCAAGAATTTAAAACAAATCATTATTCATCATGTTTTCATTTTATTTACATGCCAAAAAAGGTACTAATTCACTTATAAGTTTAGTTTTTGGTTACATTTAATGTTGTTTTCAATAATTATATTGTGAGAAAGCACAGACTTTCTCTATATTTGTATTAAAACTTCCGTTATGAAGATTACTTCGATCACATCATCAAAGGATTTCCATTTATAAAATTCGACACGTCCACGTTTTGGGTTGGCTCTAATTTTGGATCTTTAATTACCAGAAAGGGTTGAGGTGGAATCATGGGAACTTTAACAATTTTGTAGTGACTATATTATCCTTTAAAGTGAAAATTTAATTTTCAAGGACCTTAAATGAAACTGAATGGAGAGTCGGACGCTATTCTCTGAAGTGAAAAATAAATGCTTGCAATAACATTCAGTGGAAAATGGAATTATTTATTTGTTCTCGAAAGTGACATTTCAACAGTGCAACAGATCTTAATAGACGATTCTGATTCATTGCACTTTGGGGTCTAAACATTTTATTTACCAAAGAGTTTATTCCAAGACAACCTTTCCACAGAGAAGAATTGTATTGTTTATCTTGGAGTTGAAGTTCGTCCCCTAAGAAAGTTCTATCTCAAAAATATGAATATATAAGCTGTAAGATCTGGACTAGTAATTAGTCGAATAACTACAATAATTACAGCTTTATAACTTCCAAAATCTACTTTAGAATGTAAAAATTGACATTTCCTCACAAAACAGGTCACTGTTGGTACTGTTCAAACTCAATAAAACCAAAATGTTTAATATTCTTTGATGACAAGACACTTCCCGTCAAAAAAATTAAAAACTTGTATAGCTTAACTAAATTTAACGAAATGGCATTTTCTGTTTGTTACTTTAGCGGACAAATTAAAAGTATTGAAAGTTGACGTCGCACGTCAAAATCAACATCTAACAAATTGAAACTATCATGTAATTGCGTTCTAGCTTTCTTAAACACTAATCTGGCGTAAAGCTCAGCAGATAGACCGAAACAGCGCCCATGCAGCTGTAGACTCTGAGCCATCAGATATATTTCATAAAATGTTCAATGTCAGAGCCGGTTATTATAACACTTTGATGAGGGTTTCATTCCTTTTGGAACACAAGACAGTTATTTTAAAACATTGAAATGGTAGTTTCATTCTTTTTGGAAGATAAGACTGCTATTTTGAAATTTGGAGTGGTAATTTCATTTCTTTTGGAAGACAGGGCAGATCTTTTGAAACGTTGAAGTAGTTGTTTCATTTCTCATTAAAGACAAGACAGATTTTTTGAAACGTTGAAGTAGTTGTTTCATTCCTTATTGAAGAGTCTCTTTTTATACATATTATTCTTTTATTTCCTTTTACTGTCTCATGTAGGTTCAACAGTCATCTTGAGAACTGGTAACGAGGTTCGATCCCTGCGATAGACATGTTACGTAGCTCTACGCTAAAACAAACCTCCATGTTCTAAGTTTTTTTAGTTTTGTGGCAAGTTTTGTTGCTCTGATATTTATTTCAGTTTCAATCAGTATTATTGATTTTGTGGTTACAATTTAGTTTCACGGGAACTGTTAGTTCTTTAGAGTAACTTTTGAATTGGAAGATATCATTATCATTTCAACATCTAAAATGTGTGCAGAGCTTCATTATTACTACTGAGGACGCTATCAACTTTTTTATGTTTCATTTAACAAGAATCTTTACTTTTGATCTGAAAAAGTGTTGATAATTAAAAATATTTTAGATTTGGCAGAAAAAGAATTTACAGTTTGAAAACTTAATTTTATAAAATACTCGGTAGTTTGGTTAGCAATACATAACGGAAATCTTTACAGTGGATTTAGGGGAAATGCTATTATGTACTGAGTGATTACTAGAGGGTTAAATAGGGCCATGACCAGGAAGTAGAGAGATAAAGTGTTTCCAGTTCTGAACGTATTGATAAGTCAAATATGGGTTTTCTTTTGCTGTTGTAAGGGGGTGATATTCCTAACAAAAATAAAATAAAGGAAGAGTTTCAGTACATTTTTTGTCATGATAATATACAGCATGCTCATGTTTGAACGTTATCTAATGATTATATACTAATTTTATTTATCACCAAACAAATTCTGTTTTGTTCTAGTTTCAAATCAGAGTACAAAAAATATATTTAATAAATTCCGATTATATATATATATTTACCTTCCTTTAAATACCTGATTTGGTTCAAAAGATCAGCCAACAGAAACGTCTGTTTTGCCAATACTTCCATATTAATTTATTCACAGAATGCAATTAATATGAGATTTGATAAATTGATATTGTTAGAGCATTTGTTGTAAATATGCACAACGAAGACGTCAGTCTTTCGTTGAATGAAACAAACTGATATTTTTGTTAGAGTATTGTTTTAAATTAAGATAAACACACTTAAAACAGCTATGTCTGATATAAAAGTCGTACGTGTCGAGGTAAAGAAAAAAATGGTTTCCTTTAGGATCACGCAGACAGAGCGTGGAAGTTCCAAACTGTGGATGAGCTACTTTGACAAAGGTTCCACCCTTCCGCCTCCATTCAATATCACCATCAGCCGAAAATCTGGCTTCTACTTTCTTCAGGCGCTCAAAAGTATGTTCGGTAAAGCTTCCATCAGACGCCACTCGTTTGATGCTAACAAAGCGAATGTCAAGGTAAGGATCATTTTGACTTTATGGCTTGATTCTTAGCTTTGAATTAAAAAGCAAACGAATTACAAATCTCGTTCTGCAGTCTTTCATCTTCTGATCAGCTCATTGAACTACTGGTTCTGCCAAACAACAACATTTTGTCTTTAAACGAAATTTTCTTCTAAAAATGACAAGGAAATTTAACAAAAGCTACTAGTGGACGAAAAAGAATTTAAGTCAGCTAAATGTTAAATGTTTTTCATATATACAAACATAATTCAAGATAGTCCTATATTACCACAAGAAATATAATCGATAATGAAGAAGTATATTTACTATTGTATTATAATATTTAAAATAGTCTAACATTTTATACTGTACCATAGAGTCCACCATTATTTTTCTTTGATTAACTACAGTTTAATGAATCCTACTTGGAAATAGTGAAATCAATAAACATTTGCTTTAATACAGAATGTTATGTGTTTATCATACATCCAGCCTCTAGGTAGCTCTGAGGGCTTATAACGCTAAAAATCAGGTTTTAATACCCGCGGTTGGCACAGCACAGATAATCCATTGTGTAGCTTTATGCTTAATAACAAACAAATGAATTATTATATATCCAGAGATAATTAGAATAAGTCAGTGGAATTTATTCTATATATTTCTACGAATGCTGATGTATGAAACTAAGCGTGTTTATAATATTATGTTCGTAAATCGTAAAATACTTGAGTATGAATGATGTTTAGGCAAAAGTTTCAACTTAACAGAAAGCCGTGAAACTTCATTTTCTTACTGTAACAATTTTTATACGTGGTACTTTGGAACTGAAAATACTTGCCCTTTTATTTCTTTATTTGCCAAGCCAACAACCAGCTCAACTCGAATTAATTTGTTATTCTCGTCAGTAATAAAGGAGAAACTTCACCGGTGGAAGCTGGCATGCCGTCATGACACATGAAGACAGAAGCTGGGGAAGGGGAGAGGGTTGATGTCATCAAAGATGAAGATTTCGTAGTTCCACAAGTTGACGCCAGATGGCGCGCCATTAGGGCGTGTTGCAGGTGGCCATGATGTCATAGTTCAACAAAGTGTCGTCAGAGGACGCAAACTAACTTATGGAGGCTGAAATTATAGTTCGATACCGGACAGGCGGCCATAATGAATGATCATGTAATAGTACCACAAAGTACAGAACGTGTTTCTAGGCCGCCATGACAGGCGGCTATGACTCATACATGTCTCAACAAGAATATAATTAATCACTAATTCGATAGTTAATTAAATCCTTTATAGTTAATTCGTCCTTTAAAATATACTTAACACAAATTAATTAGTTAGTCCTAAAAAGGACTGTGAATGCTAATTCATTAGTTAACTAATTAATAATTAAATCATCCTACCACAAAGTAGAGAATGTGTTTCTAGGCAGTCATGATTCATATAATACATGTCTCATCAAGAATATAATTAATCACTTATTCAATAGTTAGTTAAATCATTTATAATTAAATTGTCATAAAAAAGGATGCTTAAGATTATTTCATTAGTTAATTAATTCATCCTAAAAAGGTTGCTTAACACAAATTCATTAAATCATTTATAATTAATTAATCAAATCAATTATAATTAAATCGTCATAAAAAATGACGCTTAACACTAAGTCTTTAAATCATTTATAATTATATCGTCATAAAAAAGAACGCTTAAAAGTAGTTAACCAAATCATACTAAAAAGGATGTTTATCACTAATTCAATTATAATTAATTCGTCCTAAAAGGACGATAAACTTATTGTTTAATAATTTTCAGTAACATGATTTATTATACAGAACGTATTGCTACAACATCTATGAAACAGCAAGCATATTGCCATGACACAAAGACGCACACGATACATGCCAAAAGGTTTAAATCACCCTTAAAAGGGCGATATCATGCAATAATTATTACTTATACTTTTACTTTACACAACATTTTACCTCATTAATAAAACGTTTATCATATAATAATTAAAACTTTCACTAGTTGTGACAAAATATTTTACACACGTTACACGAGATTTGCCAAAACCATTATCAGTAGGATTTTAACAAGTCATCAACATCTATATTTAATCATTATCTGTAATGGAAATAATAAATGACTGACTTACTACTGTTACGTCTCCGTTTGTTAATTGATTTTCCGTAAATTCGTTCCGACGAAACTTTAGCGACACAAGTCCTTACTTAATAAAACTGGTTTATTCTTTCCGAATATAACTTTACCGATACACTCAACGTCAACAATCGCGCTAAAACAAACGCTATAACAACGAACGTGCTCAATA
>NW_013669265.1:78558-87613 GCF_000517525.1 Limulus polyphemus
GACCTCGCTGACGCAACACTACTTATCTATCCGTAACTTCTATCAATGTTTCACAAATAATGCATAACCCTATGTTACTATTTAAAATACAAGATCTGTTTAAGACAGTATCACACACAAACAAGTGATTGATCATACATAACTGTTTAACACGCAACAAGTAAGCTTTCTTGAAAAAGATTATTAAGCATGACTCTTTCAAGATTAAGAATGATAAAAGGACAGTTTTGACTTAACCATGTGATGTGCGTTGCAATGAAGTGTAGAGTTCGAAAAGTTAAGCAGTAGATATTAGGTCAGTAACAGAGAAAATGAATGAACAAGTATATTTCAAAATACTACATAATTAGTCCAATGACCAAGTGATTAAAGTTTTGATAACAATTCAGTTTTTGTAACAGAAAACATCGATTACTATGATGCTTTTATAATAATAAATTCTAGTTAATATTCACTTTACACAAGTAAACAAAGGTTTCGTTATTTTAGAAATTATACAAAACATTTGAAAACTAAATCAGCCATGCACTTTACATACAGTTTAAAACTGACCTTCAATATACTGTTACGTCTCCGTTCGTTCGTTAATTAATTCTCCGTAAATTCGTTCCGACGAAACTTTAGCGACACAAGTCCTTTCTTAAATAAAACTGGTTTACTCTTTCCGAATACAACTTTACGATACACATAATTTCAACAGTCGCTCTATAACAAACGCTATAACTCTCAAAGAACGTCTCTCGTGCTCTCTGACTGCAGTTCAATTACTCATTACCTCTCCGTCTTATATATACAAGACTACACTATATCTAGAAAGATCACGAGATTTAAGGAAAAGACGTGAAAGTTCGAGAATGAAGTGGCGTGATACTAGTCACGTGACCTCGATGTCGTAACAATACAAATCATGACTTCTAAAGTGTCACATGTACTCAAACATTAGTGAATATTTAAATGTTTACTCATATGATGGTGTAAATAAAACAAATCTATTAGATATAAACAGACAGGAAACATGCCAAAAACAACAAGTATTTCGATCGTTTATATAAAACGGACAAACAATCTAGAAATTCTAATTCAAGTTTTTATGATAAATGATAATACATACCTTTTCTTTCACGTTTTATAAATCCAGTATGTTTACAATCCAAATAAGCTGTTACGTCCATTATACTAAGTTTCAATCCAGAACTCGCATATTTGTCGTTTAAATATAACACGCAAAGTTAGATACACAGTCGTAACTTCTTAAAGGTGTAATCATTTAAGTACGTAAAGAAATATCGGTATTGTCCATCTTACAGCTTTTATCTGACAGTATAATATCCTTTGATATTTACACAACTAAAATATGTATGGATTAAATTAGCTTTTATACAAGTTAGTGTACAATCCTTGTTATACTTTTGTTGTTAGTTAGTAAAGTTAATCCGCTTAGAATAAAATAAAACTTCTATTCTATTTAAACATGTGATATTTACAAAATAATTACGGAAAACAATTGTATTAATTATAATACTGTGTCAAACTGTATTAGTAGGCTAACAAAAGATCGATTTTATTTAAATATGTGAGATTTCATTATACACTAATTATTATATCATGTTTAGAAACTGTTACGTATTGAGAATTTAAAATAGTCCGAAGCCGATATTTTAGTTAATTTACGCTATTTGCCAACAAGATTGACACACACCGGGGAAGTCCGAGTGTGTTTGAGATGCCCTTTTCATTAGTATATAAGCCTGGCAGAAGAAAGCCAGCATGGGATATATAAATGAAGAGAGAACAGTAGTTACTTTGAGTTCCGTGTAATTTATGATTCTGTTAGTTTCGAGCTAGTGAGCCATAAAGTGTGTGTTTTGCACTCGTCGAGAGCGAAGCCATCGAGATTATGAATCGCTGTGATTTATAGCGTGTATTATAAAAGTTCTTAAGTTTAAATTGACGAGAAACGTACTGATTGTGGAACTACTGTGTACTGAAAGTTTGTATCGAGGAAGAATAAACTAGTTTAATCCAAAAAGGACTAGTATCACTGAAGATCCTCGGAAATAATTTCTACCGGAAACAAACAAACAAGCAGATACGTAAAATATATATACAACAGTACAATTTACAACAACAATTATTATGAATAGTTACTACAAGCAACGTTTTATAAAACAAAAATTTCACTAACTTACAAACAACATAAAATCTTTCTAGTTAAGGGTCTCCTTGATATTCAGCGAGTTAACTTGAAGTCGATGTACGTACAATTGCCGAGAAGCTAGCTAGCTTTGTCAGACACTGAATTGTTGGACCGTAGAAGTGAGATAATATTTTCATAAAACCATTAATGTCCGATGAGAATTCAGTAATACTTTCGGAAAAATAGTAACGTCCGATGAGAATCCACTGACGTTCGAAATTTATAACTGTTCCTAATCAATTGTCATAAATTTTCCGGTTGATAAGGGTTAGCAAAATCACGATTTATAGCGTATACGGTTATAGCAGGTTCCTAGCCAACTTTTTAAGCTCTCTTTTTTGGCGCGTCGCGTTGATTGTTTTTATAGGTGCGAGAAAGGTTTTCTCGAAAATTCCGACAACAATTCTGAGCTATATTTAACCGGTTACGGAAGTGGATATATTGTCCATTCTTACGTTCACGAATATTCTACAACTTTGGAGAATTGGCGGGAGTTTCGCACTACATAACTAACACTGTAAGCTAGGCACGTTTTTAAATATAAACTCAATCCAAACAAACGTTGTCATTAAAATAAATATATAACAAATTCGTTATACGCTATGCATATCCACACTATAAGTTACGTATATTTTTAAATACAAACTTAATCTAAACAACGTTCATATTAGAAATAAATACATGGCAACAAATTCGTTACAAAACATTGTTGCCATGTATTAGACAAAGATTTCAAATCATTGACAATGGTTAGTTTTAAATCAAAGACAGGACAATGGTTTTGTTTGCGTAAACATTTCGATTCTGATTTATTACAGTGACAATCAATATCATAACAATTACACACAGAACATACTAATTGTATAAATTATCTTGGGTAACACCAATCCCCATGTTGGTATTCCCCTTTTTCGAAAAGGAATTTCATATGTAATATGTTGCAAAATTCACAATTGCCTTTGTTAACACTAAAAGTAAAAGTAAAAATATACGAGTCATACATACCCTAGATTTCATCACTGTTGTTTTAACGACTGTTTACAGGATTTTAACAGATCAATTGTTTTAATTTGTCAAATAATCTAGACAAAAAATATATTCTTACACCTTTATGTCATTCGTCTATTAGTTCATTTTGCTACAATTAAAAATAATAAATGAACGACTTATTGATTATTCACACATTTTCTATTAAAAGTTCACAAAAACTGGCTCATAAATGCGATCTCGAACTGTGAAAAGATGATCACGTTGGCCACACCCATACACTTATGCTATGAGCGGAGGATGATGACTTCATTATTTTAAACATCATCTATAGTTAGAAAGAAGAGGCTGTCACTATCTTAGGGGTCGTCATATTATTATTATTCCTTAACCAATTAGTTTACTAATATAGAAAATACTTAAAATAGCAGAACTTACCGTTTTCTATAGATTATTCATTTTAAATCATACCATACAAATAAAACTCATAAAACGTTACAGTCATCATTCTATATCATTGAAAATCGCCAAATAAGAATTAAATTCAAAGTTTTGTTTCATTAAACTTTGACAGATACGCACAAGTTTAAGGCAGGCATATTCGTAAAAGAATCTTTAGTTTATAAATCAAACGATTATTCTTCGACTATTTCACATACTTAACAAGCACACTGAAAGATTTGTGAATAAAACTTCAAGATATACTAATATGCTATTTACGAAAACTTCTTAGTTTATAAAATACTGACATACAGCTCAATGTAATAATATCTGCCGTATATACTTGTTCTAGCAGATTATTAGTTATCATAAATGAAACATAAGAGGCAAGTAATCATTGTTTCTGTATTTTAGAAAATATACAAACATACCATATACTTGACAACTAAACTGTCGTACTGACCTTCACATACCACTCCCGTACAGCTTAAAACTGCCATCTTACCTTCAATACATGTAAAGTATCACACACATACTCAAACACTGGGTTTACTATCTATCATTACAGAATACACTTTGCAAGCAAAACAAATCATATATCCACCATACATTAACTCTGGCAATACATTTATATATTATTACACTTTATATAATATTACAGAAAGCTAAATTTACATTCTCAATACTTGATGGTTCAATAGGAAACTATTCTCTACTGCCAGGTTACTACTTTCAGTTTTTGATCTAGAACTCGCATATTTGTCGTTTAAATATAACACACAAAGTTATAGATATAGTCTAAGTTCTTATAGGTTTAATCATTTAGAATCATAGAGAAATATAAGTATCGTCCGTCTTACAATTTGGAAAAATTTTATCTGAGGGATTAAGTCCTCTAACAGCATAATAATCTTTCATATTTATAAATATCACAACTGAAATATGTATGAATTACCAAACTTAAATTAGCTTTCATACAAATTAGTGTATAATCCTTAAATTACCACCAAAACAATGATATATTATTAAACTTAAAAATGCATTAAAAAACCTGACGTTTCGAGGTCCAACCTGATTTCCCGGGATGTTGGTCTCTGCGTTAATAACCTGTTCCAATGTTTCACTCACGATGGGAGTTTAATTTTCTCTTGATTTCTGTTTCATTTTCTGTAGTAATGGGACGTGGTCAACAGAATTGCCATCTATTCACTCAATATCTTCTGTCCCTACGAGGTTATCGCAAATGGAGCAGCAATTCTCACAGGAAATACTCTGGGTTGTATGACTTTTGGCAAATTGAAGCAGTTTTTTTCTAAGCAAAATATAAGCCACATTTAGAACAAATGCCACATCCCAATTGGTTACGAACCACTGGACAGTAAAAAACATATGGCGTGAAGCTATACCTTTGGGAAGGATTTTAATATTAACAGAAAGCTTAATAAATACTGGTCCATGTTTTATACCCAATTCTGATTACTATCTAGTTTCTGCTATGTAAAACCCGCGAAGCCCTGTTGGAAAGGATTAGATGGGAGTAAACATAGCTGGCCTATTTTTTTATGTACAATCCCAAGTAAAACATTGTGTATTAAAAGCGAACATTATATTTTCGGTAGGCATTAGAAAGACTTTGTTTTTGGTCTCTAGGTTTATGAATGGAAATGCCTATTGTTATCGGTAAAGCGGTATTGTGTCAGTTAATATTGATACAAAAAATATTTCACTGATTTAGTAATGTTATAGGTGCTTTTATCATTTATTTAAAGAGCATGTTTGTATTAAAAAAACATATTAAACAGAAATCCATCTTTAGTGAAAGTTTTTAAAGGTTCTTTTAGTTTCCACATGTTACTATGTTTATATTTTCTTTCAGAATTTTCGCGCAAAGCTGCTTAAGTGCTATCTGCTCAAAGTTGTCCATAATTTTGAACCAATGGACTAGAAGGAAAGCGGCTAGTCAACAGCACCAACGACCAACTCCTGGGCTACTATTATCTGACCGAATAGTTAGATTTGAACATCGCTCTTTTTGCGCACTATACGCCAAAGTGCGAAGCGCATTCTTGCAGCATGGGCCGTGAATCATGAACCGTCAAATGAACAGTTCGAGCATGCTAACCACTAGGCCATGCCCGGTCCAGTTGATTTTTGCAAGTTGTACCGTGTTAACCTAGTAATTATTATATAAGTGGTTAACTGATTTGTAAAATCGAAGTAAACTTGTTTACATTTAGGGGAAGGTGTTCTATACTATATTGTGTTTGGTGTGGACATTACTATTGTTAAATTCTCACTGCCCTTTTCACAAATTTGTTGACTTCCCCTGATTTATAGACATCACTAATGGGCCGTCCATATGAAGTGGTGATGAAATCTAGTGATAAGTTTGAGGTAGATCACGTCACCGAGGCTGTGTAATTCATTTATCCTCGTTGCTATTCGCCAAAATGATCTACTCGCCTAAAGGAATCCATATACAGAGATGATTAAGCTGCATTCAAGGGATTTTATTTTATTAAGTAGAGAATATAAACAAGCATAATCATCATCGAACAAAACGACAATGATTTGTATCTTAAAATTCTTAAACTGCTCTACCATAAATATGTATGTAACATAATGTTCAACAACATTAGAGTTATACATTTCTTATTTATTTAAAAAGTAGGAACAATTCGTTCTAAATGAAAAAAAAACATCATTTTCACGGGACATTAATTAGTCATTTGCTAAAAATAAGGAATCAAAGCTTATGTATGTATTTGTGGATATGGAACGTACATGACTTAGTTATTACTGTGTCGGATTACAGTTCAAGGCGTCCAGAGTTCGAGACGTGATGGTATTAAACATGCTCCACATTTTCAGCTTTAAACGGACTATGGAAGACACAATCAATCCTGTTACTCGGTTCAAAGAGCACGACAGATTCTTTATGGAGGCAGATGGCTGACTTCCTCTTCCTCTTGATCAGTAGTTCAAAATCTAAATTTTGAAATCTAGTATGTATTAAGAAAGCCCGAGACATTCCTTCAGCTACTTTCCATCGCTTGTAACAATACAGATATTATTTTGTTATGTATTAAACTAATCTTCCTCTGACAGAGCTACCTTGCCTATTTAATAGCCACATATTTTAAAGTCTGTGAAATGTTTTAATACACCACTCTGTAACAATACATTTCCAGTCAGCATTATACCTGTCTCTACTGAAGTTGCATGTGAATCCAATGGTGCATTTCTGCAAGAAGGTTAAATAAGATAAGCAACTGTCATAAACTTCTAGCTGAAGCAAGATGTTAACAGGAAGTTAGCATGTGAATAAAATTATTATCGATCCATGCCATAATCGCTGGTACGAGCACTCCAGATATTTCACCTCATGTCTAAATCTCCTCTGGGTAATGTGCTGAAGAAATGAAAGACATTGGGCATGTTTATTGGTTTTATCGGTTCCGCATTAATCGCTCTTTGATCTATGTGATCTTGGAAATGTGTTTTGTAACAAAATCGCACATCGAAATTAAATTCCTGATCCAGAATGAGAGTTAAAAACTGCAGGTTAACACATCCACTGTATGTAAAAAAGTCCTTGCTGGTGAATGTCTTAGTTGCACTGCAGCCTGTAATTGTCTCATCTCAGTTCTGAATGCAAGGCTACGTCTCCCATAGTACCTAGGGTATCGAAAATAAGGCGGAAAACTGTCATCTAGAACAACAAATTCCACCGTCAGTTGTTTACTTCTGACGTAAGAGATCTGAATATGATGGCAACCTGGAAAACACTGAATATATTTTGTCATCCTAAACGTGAAGGATGGCTGAGTTAGCCCAATGTTTTCGTTGGTTAGGGTTTAGCCCAACAGTAATAATTAAAGGAACCATGAACGTTTTGTCGTATTTTGACATTATGGACAATCCTGTAGTTCTTTAGTGGTAGAATTCTATGGAAGATAATCCCATCTGTTTGAGAACGATAACACACCATGTCATACTGCCTGTCGTGCCCGACAGTAACTATAGAACTAAACGACATCCTGAATTTGCCTTCGCCGAAATCCAGTTCAACTGCTTTAAGATATCTCGAAATTACACCTGAGGGATACACCTCAAAATATCTCTACATTTGAATGAGGAGTGGCGAGCTCTTCCATCATACGTGCATACCAACTGTTGGTAACTAGTATAAGTAAAAGCTCCAGGTAGTAAATTGCACCGACGATTGACCTAATCCTATTAAAATGGGATCCCAGTAAAAAGGATGACTCCCCTTCCCATTCTGAAAGCGAGCTCTCTCAATACTTTTGATAATATAATGTAACTTGTAAATATTAATACTAAATCTTGTACCATAGTACAATGAGATACCAGAAACAAAAACTGCATAAATATGCAAGGTACTGTATCAACCACTGGCCCATTACACATACTTTAAACTTTCATCAAAAGACATTGTAACTAGTCGAGACCATGCTTATATAATTTTTTTTTGCACTTTCTCTCCTAAGAGACTAAAAGTCGACAGTTATAAACAACTAGCAGAGTACCCGGCATTGCTCAGATTAAAATGACTTTAAATATTCTGAGTTGTTTTGATTAATTCAATCATATTAATCGTGATTTTGTGCCAAAAAATCAAAAGATTTTTCTACCTAACTAAATATTTTGATTAAAATCAATAAAAATAAAAGCATTTGATAAAGCTATTTTAATTAAACGAAAACCGGGTTCATTGCTCCTGCTTCTTGCATGTGCTTTGCATGACATTTCAAGTTTCCAAAACAAGATTCCCACCTTTTGGTGTCCTGATATCTGCTGTATGGACAAGTGTCGTTTGCAGCGTATATATTCTAACTTGATTATCGTTCCATTTAATGAAAAATTGATCTATTCTCTTCTCGTTGCAACACAACGTAAATGAAAATTTGCCGATACTAAACGTTTTTCTAAAGTCATCGTATAGGTGATTCTTGAGAGTACACGCGAGCAAAGCAATTGATATGGCTGAAGCAAGCCTATTTAGTTGAGAGAGTGTGTGCGCATCTTCGAGAGAAAACACTAGCCTTTTTTACTTATGTGGTGTTAGAGCGGGAGGGAATGAGCACAAATGAAGGCTCCACGAAGTTTTTAAGTCGTTTTAACACATAACTGATCATGGCTAGAATGATTAGGAGAAGTCCTCACGCAGAGAAGTAATAGCCCTCTTGATCACACATTACCAAAAACTTGTTCGTCGTTTGCGAAATATTGCTATATTGGTCACTTTATCCTCAAAACGGCCTCTGAGGCTGCGGCAATATAGCCCATGTTACTTCCCGCACAAAGTTGTATCTTTACTCCGAGTTTGGAGATTTTAGCTTTAAAGATGTGGCCGTGCATGAGGAACAGACCCACATAGAGAGAGTTTGTTTTGTTTTTTGAATTTCG
>NW_013669265.1:87623-96069 GCF_000517525.1 Limulus polyphemus
CCCTAATTTAGCAGTGTAAGACTAGAGGGAAGGCAGCTAGTCCTCACCACACACCGCCAACTCTTGGGCTACTCTTTTACCAACGAATAGTGGGATTGACCGTCACATTATAACGCCCCCACGGCTGAAAGGGCGAGCATGTTTGGTGTGACAGGGATTCGAACCCGCGACCCTCTGATTGCGAGTCGAGTGCCTTAACCACCTGGCCATGCCGGGCCATAGAGAGAGAGAGAGAGAGACATTCGTGTTTATATATAAATAGATGACTACAACATAAAATACATTATATCTACAAATATTCACACAATGAAGATAATTTACAAACAACTCTATTGTAAATGTTTCTACTACCATAAGAACTGGAGCCATGAACTTAGTCGATCGTGTTAACTGTTTTGTTGAGAAAGAAAGACTGAGTCTGCGTAACCTATGCCTTACAAGTTTTGTTTTTCCACAGGGATAACAATAAATATCATAAACAATATACATTTACAAAAAAAAATGTATCTAGTCATTTGTACATTAAACAAATGGAAAAAAAATTTACCTAGTTAAGCTACTTTTATTCCAGAGTGTCCACGCCAAGTACAAACCTTTAACATCAGAGGAACCTAAGAAGAAAGAAAAGTATGTCTAACGCTGACCTACAAGCATAAAACATTTTAAGTTTGGAATACATGCTCTGAAAACATTGATTCACACTTTTAAAAGTGGAAAGATGTATGTTTTCATTCACTTCAAATGTTTAAGCTTTACTTACAAAACGTGAAATAAATAGATAAGTGAAACATCAAACAGTAGGCCTATCTCATACAGACCTTCTTAAAATACACATCTGGTAGTCCATCATAACAAAATAAGGTTTGAGGTTATATATCAGGAGCGTCACTTCAGATTTCCAAGACAAGGATATCCCTTGTTCTTAATGACATAAAAAAACAAAGGAATGTGGACCGACCAGAGAGCTATGCAACCAGCTATACATCAGCCATAGTGATCAAGTATAGCGTCTTGTTACAGATAAGAATCCACGAACACAAATATCCACGTGCACCAGGCAACAGTACGCAATATAATCAAGAATGATCTTTGTCTGGAAACGAGTCCAACAAGGTATGGTTCACTAAGATAAGGCTTCCAGTCATACCTCTTGTTCAACTGTCGCATGCCTCAAATAACTGAATAATTAAATAATATGCTAAAGAAATGAAACCAAATAAGAAGACACCAGTCAAGTCGCCCGACGCAGCGCCTATAGACTTTTTTGCGATCAAATTGTTGAACAGGAGCTGAGAAACCATCGTCTTTGCATTAGATATAAATTATAGAAAGCACACAGAAAAATGCGATGTGCTTTGGACATGATAGCCATAGAACGTAACCTTCTGCAGTGGAAACAACATTGCAGGTCCATTGTCAAGAAGCACGATCGTGAGATTGAGCATGGTCGGTTGTGATGACATGGACTAGGTAACAACGTGGTGAAGCTCCAAAATCGTTTTAATATAAACGTATTCAATCTTTGTAGGCTTTATTATTTGTAAAATCATTGTTTTGATTTTAACAACAAATAATCCACTAAAGCTTAAAATTTAAATTGAATGTTTGGAAGCTTGATGTGACTTAGGGCTTCATAACATTAAGATGTAATACACATTTGTTATATTGCTATTATCAGTCTGCTCATTATAAATAGCAGAAATTTCTAGCGATTATACATATAGCATAAGTGATCTATGTCTTTATTGTGCAACATACAGATAGGAGATAGTAATTATTAACGTTGAACGTTAGAAGCCAGTCTTTAAAAACGACATGTATGTGTTGTGAATTAAAATGAATTATTGAACAAGTAGTGTTTATCCAAATTTTGTAGTGAATATGTGTTAAGATTTAAATTAAACTTCAAGGTCTTTAGTTATGTGTGAACCTTATATTTGGAAGCTTAGCTCTTGGTAGCAGCTCCTAATCCTGGTACCAGTTGAGATATCAGCCAATTAGACCCGGAGCTGTTTAATTATGAAACTGCAACACAGCTACGATAAACATAGCGGACAAAAATAGGGTTAACTCGCTATTCTACTTGCAAAATGTAATTATGCGGATCGATAGGTTGATGTAGTACGTATAGTAAATATGTTTTTACAAAGAGGTAATGACTAAGAACTTTACATTATGAACAAAAATACTTTTTTATAGATTGTTTTGGTCTGAAGGTAGATGCGTGGAAAGTTACTTTTGTAGTATAAAACAAAAAATATACAATTTTTGTACAGCCTGATAACTAAGCAGATAAATCATACACACATGCTTTACTTAAGCGTAGGAATAGTATATAGCGATTGCATCCCTAATTGTGAAAGAAGTATGAGTATTTGTCTGCCTCCCTCAAGACACCATACATTATTTACTACAGCTGGGATATGACTTGTTGCTGGTCTCTTTCTGGATGATTCTGGTGCTCCAAGTTGTTCCATATACCTCTGTTTTCTGATGCTTAAGAACAAGGAATACTTCCGTCTTGGAAATTGCAAATGCTTGATCTGAATACATCTTTACGATCTGAGTGTATGAATATTTTGCACTGGAAAGGACTGTTGCAAATCCTGCCCAAAAGTAATCAATTTTCGGTGGCATCATGGTGCTGTTCTGATATATTCTATTCCACCACGACTTTATGTCGTCTGTGGTTTTTTACGTGGCTTGCTGATTTGGATATTCAAAATCGTTTTAATATAACTACTCAAATGCAAGTGTAAGTGTGAAAGCGACGTATGTGTTGATTATTTACCTATTTGAGAAAGTCGTATTAACTCATTGATCGTTATATATGTGTGTATGTATGAGTAATTTATTTCATTTGTAAAAATAAAAATTTACGCGTTGATGTTACGCGTCCTAATCACACTACAATTAATGGTAAACAGCGTGATGCCTATGAGAGTAATTATATTCATAAATCACGTCAATCCTGGGCTATTCATCAAAATTACATCTATAATTTATTTTTATTGTCTCAATAAACACGTTTATAATGTGTTGTGAAATTTTAAATTATTAAAATTCTAAACAATTTTATACGCTGATTTTAATAACCTGTGTCAATTCACTTATAAATTCTATACTGAATTGATATGTCATTTTTTTATGGTAACTTAAGTTCGTTAATAAGTGTTATCATATAAATAAATAAATAAAACTGACAAAATTTTCCCTCCCCACAGTGTCTCAGTGGTAAGCTATAGGCATATAATGTAAGAATTTGGAGTTCGATCCTCGTGGCGGACACAGCGCAGATAGTCAGTTGTGCAAACTTTATGTTAAAACAAAAGAAAACAAATATTTTTTACGACTGGTAAAAAGAGTTATAATTTGAATCATAATTAACAATTTGTTCAAGAGTAAGAAAAATCCTAATAGCTATTTTTCTCAACCATTTACTAAAATTGATATTCTGTACGAAACAAAAAATTCAATAAGACTAAAATTTAATGGAGAACAGTGATGGATGAGCCCCCTTTGGGGGCACTGGCAAATACTTATTAGGAGCATTCCATTGGTGACCCAATAATTTGTGAGAAGTACATCAAATTGCACTGTATATTGTACTTAACATATTATCAGACAACGAGTAAGGAGGAATCCATAACTTGCAAAGAAGAAATAAAACTCTTGCCAGAATAATTTTGCATTTAGTTTAAAAATAGCTCTTAACCCTTAATGTAAAATAGTAAACATTTATGATATTAGCATGATCAGTGGCATACGAAACTCGTGTATAATAGTATAGTTCTTCACAGAGATCTGGTGTGCATAAAAATTAAAATGCATATATACTTTATATATTAGTATGTTCCCCTTCTCTATGTGCCTAATACCTACATGAAATAATACATGTAATTGTCCAATGTTTGTGTGCGTTAACAGTATCTGCATTCAGTACACTAGTAGCCGTTTGAGTTCATTAGATGGTTTTGAAAGCATTTTTATGATTTGTCTGGTATCTCAGCTAGAATGCTGGTTTCAGTGCTTATGAGTATGAGGGCTTCGAGATGCTCAGCTGTCGACATGCTCCTCAGTTTTGTTTTTGTTATCTTTAACTTTGAGAAACATCTCTCACAGTGAACTTGAGTGACAGAAAGTGTCAAAAGAAAGTGATACAGTGAAAAGCACACGTGAAACATCATTTGTACCTCCAGAAAGTCTTGCACGAAGTAACGTTCTCGTGTTTCTTCTCCGTGTCCAATCTCAGATGCATCAGCAGTGTCACCTGCCTCAACCAACACATCTTTCAAGGCAAGGTATTGGTCTTATAAACTTTGTTTTAGCTTCGGACACATACTTGCAAAACGTTCCATTTCAGATCTTACTCTTGTAAAATCTAGGTGTGGCATGAGTTGATCTATCTTATTAGGTGATCCAGCAGGCAGGCCCTAATTCTTTATGTCATCAAAACACTGCATGTCAGCACAGTTGACCATGTTCTGCAGATCGTCTCATCAGACTTCTTATTGCTTGATCAAATACCACGTAAAAACTATCGGTCCTGTACGTAGTCATAAGTGATGTAGTTGTATCACCGTTTGAAGATCTTGTTTCATCATACTTAGCTTTTCGTTTTCTCTTCCTTCGGAAAGGCATTCAGCGAGCACCTTGACTTCATCACATTCCTCCACATTTAACAGAACTGACCAATTAATGTTGCATACAATTTCATTCATTTCTCTGACAAATTCATCTGCTCTAACTATAGTGCTTTTACATGTCGTCCCTCAGTGCTTTCAGTTGAACTGTAGACTCTTGTATTTGCCTCCAAGCTGGAACTAAACCGAGTCCACTTATTGAATGTACTCTGATACGGGTGTGATATTATGAAAAATGGACTTGAATGTGTGTTCAAAATTGTTTCATACCTCAGAAAGCCCTCTAGCCTATGTTTTCGTGGCATCATTATGTGACTTGGAATGCTGCAATATAACCAGACATTTGATCAAATCTGGAAAAACAGCTTTGGAGTGGTCTGTAGATGTCCTGAATACAGCTGATGATGCACTTGATTTTCTTGACCAACGTGTTTCACCTTTCAGCTTAATTCTCTTCAATTTGTTTGCCCCTAACTTGCTCTCAATTTCTTTTATCCAAATATCCAATTGCTTGTAGGAATTTTTGAAGAAATTCTCGGCTTTTTTGCAACAGATTCATTAATGATATTGCTGCAACACATACCTTTGTCGCGTCTATCACAACTAAATTGAGTACATGTGCATAGTAGCACACGTGGACGTTCGTATCCATGGGAGAAGGGAGCTTTGCCTGAAAGCCACTGTACTGCCCATGGCAAACTGCTGCTCCATCTGTGCTGTTTGAAACATATTTGTTGATATCAATGTTGTAATCTCCAAATACGCTTATTATTAGATCGAGCAATCCTTGTCCACTAGCACTGTGGCCGTTGGAGCGAACGAGAGCTAGCAGCCTTTCAATTACTTTCACACCAACCACATACCAGACTACCACAGCATACTGGTCGGTTGTAGTGATATATTGTGTGGAATCAGTCTGTCTGAGAACATATCAACATTTCTAAGTTCATCTGATATAGTGTTCTTGATCTATTCTTTATTATAACAAGCAGCTTTTTGTCTGTTGTTTTACTGATGAAAGTAACCGAAGTACTTCTTCCAGTAGCTCCAGACATTTTGCATTCCTTGAAGTTAGCAATTACTTTATTCAAATGCTCAGAAGTTTTATCAGTTCCAATGAAAGAATAAGCTTTGCAATAACCCTGATAACAGCAATAATTGTATTAACAATTTTACGATTCTCTTGAACTTAAAGTTTCGTTTATTAGGTACCATGTTATGTACATAGGACAAGATGTTTCCGCATTTCATATTCAACACATATACTTCACAATTTTGCAAATGTTTCTTAGATTCTTCATGCTTCTCTACACGCTAATGAACATGACATCAGTCGCTGTATCCACGCACAAATGAAGACCTGGTATTACTGCTTGAAAGCATAAGCAAATAATGCAGAAAAGCTTTCTAATTTGAAAAAGAGAGCCATTGTTTTTTAATGTTTTTACCATAAACTGTTTTTTCGGTAGTACACATCCGAGTCTAATGGAATGTTTTGAAGTGGATGAACTGGATGGCGGACAAAAGGTTTGCTGTGCATATCGTGACTTGATGGCTTAGAAAATATGTTCACACCATCAGAGATTTCACTTTCATGTGATTCGTCTGTTCCTGTCTCTGTGTCGTAATACTCGCTGTTGTATGGAGCTTCCGTGTGTGTTGCAGCTGTTGTTATAACAACTTTATCATCTTTACGTAAACGAAAAGGTCGCGTAGTTTCATGAGTTGCTACATGGTCAGTCGCTTGTGTAACCTTTTGATTATATTGAAATGTTCAATATTGAAAGTGATTTTATACTTTTCACTATCAAATAAATGAATAGATGTGATAGTGTCCTTGTATCTCGTAAAAATCAAACTTGTGACATTATTATTTCTTATGACAACAATCCGGCTTATTGTACTTAGCAAATTATACTGAATGTCACCAGTAAACTTTGCCGATGTTAGGCAAAATCACCGTCGCCACGTACGTACAATATGTCATGATGGTGTCATTATCAACCAGACCTGTACTAACCATCTAGACTGGTTATCAGCTCCTCAGGCCACTTAGCATAGGATCTGAAGTGTTTTAGAACTAGTGAACAAATATGCGAGCGACACAGAAATTAATTTTCTTTAAATGTCTAAATGACATTTATCATGATATAAATTTTTGAACGTCTTAGTTTTGTCGGTCTTGGAAATGCACGTGTGCCTTACTATCCAAATGCACATGCGCACGCACTTCATTTCAACGGATGTAAACAAAAGGGGGATGTAAATATACTTTAGTAAACATTTTTTGTAACAACATATTAAAAGTATCAAAGTTTTTGAACAGATCTAATGTTAGGACGTAGAATAACATTATAAGTTTATTTCTCCAAAAGGGGTCAAAGGACGTTTTGAAGAGCCACCTGTTTTAACCACTCCCACCACTATACAGCAGTGTGTTGTCTGTCAGTCAGTCAGTAAAACGTGCGCATGCCATGAATCACGAGAAGAATTATGCACTCTGTAGGCTATAACACAGCATATCATATGAACTTCAAAAGCAAGAAATAAAAATATTTGTTACTCTTAATGTTAGTTTTATTTACCCTTGAAACAGAACACTTTCGTGGGCCCTGCAAAAGTACAAAAGTTTATTTATAGTATTAAGTACGGTAAAGTTTAGCCCTAACTAAACTGAAACTAAAAACCTACACAAGTAACAATGTTAATTTATCTCTGTATCGAATACAGGCTGTACTTAATAAAGGCTTAACTAATGTTAGGCCTAAGACCGAGTGTTATAGATTTCGGTGCCTGCGATTACAATTATTTAAAAAGTACTGTTGCAATAAAGATATTAATTTGACCGCAAATTATTGTACACAATACATGAACATATATTAAATATGGATACTGAAAAAAAAGTTACCCAGACACGAAACCGTTTTGTTTTCTTTGTTTGTTTGTTTGAAGTTAAGCAAAAAGCTACACAATTGTCTATCTGTGCTCTGCCCACCGGTTTCTAGCGTTGTAAGCTCGCAGACATGCCGCTGTGCCACTGGGGGGCACAAAATTGTTTTGCGCATATTTATTACCTCGCGAGATGGTTTCGAAATTTCGAATATTATGACCGATCAAACGAAAAACCATGTAATAAGCGTTCAGCTTGTTATATGAGAAGTCTGTTAAGCATTCGACTGGCCAACGTGCGTGCAAAATGATTATTTATACGCAAAATACTGATAATCTAATACTCTTGCAGCAGAAATACAAAACTAGGGATATGCTGTTCAGTCCTAGTTTTTTCTGGCTAGATTTTCCAAATATCGGCAAAATTTTGCCAGTGAAATTCGCCAGCAAAATTGCCAAACACAACAATTCAATTAATCCTAATATAATAATTGTAAGTTGAGTTTTTAACAGTGCATTACTATGCTATTATACAATTTGAAAATCTACAAGTTTCACACAATACTGAATCTTGTAGCTGACAATTTTAATATTGTTACGTCTCTGGTCGTTAGTTAATTTTCCGTAAAAATTCTTTCCGAAGAAACTTTAACGATACAAGTCCTTTCTTAAATAAAACTGGTTTATTCTTTCTGAATACAACTTTGCAATACACAATTTCCCCAGTCACGCTATAACAAACGCTATAATTCACAACGAACGACTCACGTGCTCGATTCAATCGTCAATCTCTGTCTGCAGTTCAATTACATTACATTGTTGCCGTCAGTTCTACCGGTCTTATATATACAAGAATACCGCATATCCAGTAACCTCTCGAGACTTCAGAAAGAGACGTGAACGTTCGAGAATAT
>NW_013669265.1:97019-105759 GCF_000517525.1 Limulus polyphemus
TTCGTATATCAAAATGAGAGATGGCCTAATATAGCATTCATATTTATAATACTTTTGTACGTGAAACCCTGAAGATCCTTTGTTGAATGCTAGGACTCAATGTTGGGTTAGGCTACGATAAACAAGAGATCACCCGAAACGTTATCTATAAGTGTATTATTCGGGTTTAAAGTGACTTTTCATTATTATAAATCAGACTTCTTTATTGATTTTCTCAGCACATATTCGACTCTTGATCAGTCTGATTTAAAATTCAGTTTATCATTAGGTTTTATTAAAACACTCTTCATGTTATTGATCAAAAACAAAACAACATTTCTGACAATTTTTAACACAATCTTTTTTTAAAAAATAACATATGCGTTAGTAACCTTGAGGAGTCGGCGATACATACACAAACATGCTAACTCAAAAGAACCACGACCAGGGACGATCCTGGAAAACCTTAGGCCTAGTAGTAATAGCCCAAATAATTCAAAATCTCTGATTGTCCAGTTCTTTGGACAAACCTTTTGTTAAGTTACATAGTTCGCGTTTCACTGTTGTTAGCTGATTAGATATATAACACATAATAGGAAGTTTCTGTCGAAATGACGTAATTAATAAATAGATAGATAAATATAGATAGAGAGATAGTGAAGCTATGTTTTCATGAAGTTTATGAAGGTTACTTAACTAGTTTAATATAATCGATAACTAATGGGTTTTTTTTTTCTTTCTTTCTTTTCCCCGAACATCTGGGATAATTCATAGGTTGTCTTTTTACTTATTGGTTATGTCTAAAAAAAAGGCGGAAAAAAATAGTAAAACAGCGGTAGATACTAAAGAAGTTAGAACACGTGAATATTCGCATGTATGGAGTCAGAAGAAAAAAACAACAAATCTCTCGGGTGAAACAGATTCATCGTGAAAACGCACATTTCGCCTGTCAAACAGCCTATCATCAGTCTCTAAAATATTTCCTTTGAATTATTGATCTTCAGGAAGATCCAATCATTCAAATCGTTCTTGACATTTTCCATTTTCTCTGCAGTCGTTCTGCTACTATTTCATCTTCTGGGCAATCGATTTTCGGAAATAGTAAAACAACTAACATCTTGGATCAATCACAAAACAAAGCTAGACCAATATGTAGCAGGGAAATTTGACATTGATCAGATTAAACACTTTCTATAAAACACATCACCACCACTAACGTCACTTTCGAATGCAATTTCTTGGTCTTTTATATCCGATTTTTGAGTGCTTGGAACTACCAGAAAATGTCTCTTTCTTTCTTTTCTTTTCTTTCGTACAACAACGTAATCACATGTGTTCATTTGCTCTTTATAAACGTAGAAACACCTTTGCATAAGTGTCAACGTGTAGCGTTACATTTGGAGACAAAATTTAAGTACTGATGAAAAGAAATTATAGTTTCCGTTGCCTGTATAACGAGTTACATTTTTTTAATGGACCAGAATATGCCACAGCCTCGTTTATAAAGTTACTTTCAGGTCCGTTACTAGCATCGTAGAGAAGGTAGCATTTTAGGTAGTTTGTTACTCTGGAAAAGTTCTTTATGTGTGACAAAGTTCACCAATAAAGAAGTGAACCAAAGCTAGAGTTGAAGATATATTAATGTAGCAGCTAAGTTGATAATATATTAATGTAGCAGCTAAGTTGATAATATATTAATGTAGCAGCTAAGTTGATAATATATTAATGTAGCAGCTAAGTTGATAATATATTAATGTAGCAGCTAAGTTGATAATATATTAATGTAGCAGCTAAGTTGATAATATATTAATATGGCAGCTAAGTTAATAATATATTACTGTAGTAACTAAGTTGATAATATATTACTGTAGCAGCTAAGTTGATAATATATTACTGTAGCAGCTAAGTTGATAATATATTAATGTAGCGCTAAGTTGATAATATATTAATGTAGCAGCTAAGTTGATAATATATTAATATGGCAGCTAAGTTGATAATATATTAATGTAGCAGCTAAGTTGATAATATATTAATGTAGCAGCTAAGTTGATATTGTATTAATACGTCATAGTTTATATGAAGCAACGTCAAGGACTGCGTCATAATTTAGCTGAAACAATGAACAGACATTTTTCAGTTTGATGCCGCAAGTAATGCACTGTTGACATCGCGTAATTTTTTAATATATTTTACTCCGATAGTTCCGATGCACGTTTGGGGCTCGATAACAACTCGGCCATGCCCGAACCTCTGTATGGTAGAACTGAAATGAATTGAATGAAGATTTAAAATAATCATGTTGCTGTCCATTTCAAATGTTCTTGACAAAAATGCATGGCTTCTTTGTTTTGTTGTTATGTACAAAGCTACGCAATGGCCTAACTGTGCTATACCCAATATGGGTATCGAAACCCGGTTTTAGCGTTTTAAGCCTTCAGTCTTACCGCTGAGCCAATGGCCGCGAAGAAAAAGAAGAAATTATTTGTGAATATTGTGTGTTTATTAATCTAAAGTGTAACGAAAGACTTCCTAAAAAGCTACAGAAGGAAACCTCAAATTTCTTTAATAACGACATTGCTAAGATCTGAAAGTTTATAGGGTAGAAAGACTGATAAACGTTGACACTACAAATCAGCCGCTACAGTTGGTTAAAAAAAGAATAAATAAATAAAATAATATTTTTTTAACTCACCGTAGCAGCTGATTTTGAAATGTTAATGGTTCGTCGCAGTCACTTGTAATGGCACTGCCAGCCTCGAGGTTGTGGAACGGTTTAAAATGTTAAAAAAACAAAAAACCCACAGATGTAGAGAAAGTGTCGCTTTAGGCAGCGATCAATACCAAAAGCCTGGAGTTAATAGATAAACATCTATAATCAAGCACTGGTGTAATTGATTGTTGATAAGAGCTCAAGCTTAGGAAAAACATCCTTTCTGATAAAATTATATCACTTTCCATAAGGGTAAAGGTGGACGTCATTTGTTGACAGATATTTTTCTAAAGTAGGTAAATATCGAAGTCTTGAGCATTGGCTTCTGTTCATATTACCTCTGATTTCATGTTCGTATATCACAGAACATGTTCATATTACCTCTGATTTCATGTTCGTATATCACAGAACATGTTCATATTACCTCTGATTTCATGTTCGTATATCACAGAACATGTTCATATTACCTCTGGTTTCATGTTCGTTTATCACAGAACATGTTCATATTACCTCTGGTTTCATGTTCGTTTATCACAGAACGTGTTCATATTACATCTGGTTTCATGTTCGTATATCACAGAACATGTTCATATTACCTCTGATTTCATGTTCGTATATCACAGAACATTTTCCTCTACTTCTAAGACATACATAAACTCCAGATTTACGTTCTACTCTTAAACGAACGTTTATGCGCATGCTCGTACAAGTGAAATGTCGCATGCAACCTGCTTCTTATTGATATTTCTGAAACAGATGGTCAATTTCTTGCTCTATGTTGAACATAATAGCCCATTACTAGGAGAGGTTTACATAAAACGATGTATCAAATTTGGAGATTCTACTTCTTATTTTTCTTTAACTATGTTTAACATGATAATCCATTACCAGGAGAGGTTAACATGAAACTATGTACCAAGTTTAGTGATTCTACTTCTTACCTTCCCTTAGCTATGTTTAACATGGTAGTCCATTACCAGGAGAGGTAAATATGAAACTATGTACCTAGTTTGTTGATTCTACTTCTTACCTTCCTTTAGCTATGTTTAACATGATAGTCAATTACCAGGAGAAGTTAACATGAAACTATGTACCAAGATTGGTGATTCTACTTCTTACCTTTCTTTAGCTATGTTTAACATGATAATCCATTACCAGGAGAAGTTAATATGAAACGATGTACCAAGATTGGTGATTCTACTTCTTACCTTTCTTTAGCTATGTTTAACATGATAGTCCATTACCAGGTGAGGTTAACACGTACATCGTTTCATGTTAACTTCTACTGGTAATGGACTATCATGTTAAACATAGTTAAAGAAAGGTAAGAAGTAGAATCACCAATCTTGGTACATCGTTTCATGTTAACTTCTACTGGTAATGGACTATCATGTTAAACATAGTTAAAGAAAAGTAAGAAGTAGAATCACCAATCTTAGTACATCGTTTCAAGATTGGTGATTCTACTTCTTACTTTTCTTTAGCTATGTTTAACATGATAGTCCATTAATGCTTGGAGACGGCTTGATTGGGTAATGGAGAAAAAGTTAAATATAAGTTTAACATAACAGCAAATGTACAGCGTTTCGACAAGATTTTTTCATCATCAGGTACAAGTAGTTAACACGGACACAGATATATATATATACATTAAGTAAAACTAAGCTAATAACTACTCCCATTCTGCTTCAGACACCGGGCTTTTTAGCAGTCTATAGATGGCCAGATGGTCTATGGATACTCAATTTAAAGTTCATCACGAATAAACTTCAAGAACGAACAGTTTTTATTCTGTGACCGAGGTTCGTTTTAGTCTTTTATATTTAATTAAAAATGTAGGTCACAATTATATTTCATACACTGACTTAATATAGTGATTACTACGCGTTGTCCCCCAGTGGCACAGCGGTATGTGTGCGGACTCACAACGCTAGAAACAGGGTTTCGATACCCGTAGTGGGCAAAGCACAGATAACACAATGTGTAGCTTTATGCTTAGCTACAAACAGTACAATACGCGTTACAACAAGAGTTTATCATCTTTAATTGTTCACTTATTAGCCAAGACCAATGACGTTTCAGGAATTAATGTGACGTCAGCTTAGCTACAAACAGTACAATACGCGTTACAACAAGAGTTTATCATCTTTAATTGTTCACTTATTAGCCAAGACCAATGACGTTTCAGGAATTAATGTGACGTCATTGAATTTTGTATTCTGATTGGTCATTGTTGTTATCTCAAAAATTAACTGTATGACATCAGACTATTTGGTTGCGCTTTTAAACAGTGATTTAATTTCAACGTAAATATGATAGTAAAACCATTATTTCAAAAATGATTAATTTTGTACATAGTAACAAAACTAGTAACTTAGTTTTTGTTGTGTCGTATATATGGTTTTTGAGAATATGAAATGGACACTTACACGTGTAACACGATAAAACTGCGTTTGGATATCCCGGAGTTTAGATTAAATTCTGTTTTTAATTCATCTGTTTCGAGATTAAATTGAAAGTACAGTTGTGTTTAAAGAAATGTTCATATACTCTGGTAACCAGACAGACACGTCCTGTTGATCAAACAGTTGTGAACAACGAGCTATGAAACATGAAAACAACAAATAAAATACATAGACACAAATAAGTCTGAAACGAAATGACGTCCAACGACAGTTGTCTGATCGTTTTAGATTTCTAACAAAGAGAACAATTATTGAAAATAAGCGGGAATAAGAAAGATAATGACTTGCTCTAGACTCTGTCTGTACTTGTTAATAGTGAAACAAACGAAATTACCGGTCTGGTATGGTTAGGGCACTCTATTCGTAATCTGCGGGTCGCGGGCTCGGTTCCCGTCGCCGAACATGCTCGCCCTTTCAGTTATGGGACTGTCATAATGTGATGGTCAATCCCAATATTCGTTAGTAAAAAAAAGTAGCCCAATAATTACTAAATTAGGAACGACTAACGCAGATAGCCCTCGTGTAGCTTTGCGAAAAATTCACAACAAGCGAAACCAAACGAAATTACTGAGGAGTCATAGCAGACTAGTGATGACCGCGTGTGTTTGTTCAAGTTTCTGATCGACAAAATCTGGGTATATTAAGGATCCCTCTACACACTATAAAAAATATATTTTCACAAATAATGTTACATTTGTATTCATCTCAGTCAGACAGTTAAATAAAGTGAAAAAAAAAGAGTTACACATACAGAGAGAAAGATAATTGGAAGAAAAAGAAGAATAAAGGAGAGACAGATGGGCATAGTTTTAGAAAAAATACAAGAAAAAAAATGAGAGGTTTTGTTTCTTTGTTTGTTGTTAACCACAAAGATACACAATGTGTTATTTGATCTTTTCCCCACCACTGGTATCGAAACCCAGTTTTTAGCCTTATAAGTCACTGGTTGGTGGGGGGGGGAGCCAGAAGAGAATCGATGAAGAGACAGAAAGAAAGTTCAAGCGATAGACAGAGAAAGAAGAAATGAGATGAGTAACATTCACACCTGGTAGGTAAGATAGTGTAGATAGAAAGTTTTCTCTTTTATCATTCCAACGTTCTTTAGCTGATTTCTCGACATATTTAAACGTCGACTTGCTTGGAATGAATTTGACTCTGTATGAGTTATTGTGAAGTTTTTGTTTTCAATTACGACGTTATCTAACTTCAAATCAACTCTTCCGAACCACTCCTTATAACTTCTTGTCTTCTAGTTTATGATCTTTTTCTTATTTCTTGTCTTATCAAACCCGGAGTCTGAAAGACTAGAATTCAGAGGAAAATTAATGTTTCTTACCGTTTTAAACTAAAAGTTCTATGCACTTAAGCACGAGCTCTGACTAGCATTCCTTTTACTCATCCTCTAAGGCAGAGACTTGACCAGTGCTAAGTAGCGAACGAAGATTTTGTTTTTCAGTCGAATATTGTTCTTTGAAGAAAGAGTCAAGTTTCATTATTGTCTTTGTTAAAAAAAGGACTAATAACAAAGTTAATAAAGCCGTTCTGCCAGGAAATGAAGTACGTTACCCTTTACAGCTGTCCAGAAGTTTGTCGTTTTCAGAACTGCCGGAGAATAAAACCAGTAAAAGTTGAAACGTGGAATTGATTTCTTGTTGGAAGTCACTGACTGGAATTGATATGTAAATTACCCACAATTCAACAGCGAGGCATCTACTTTATTGGATATTTTTTTTATATAAAAGGCAAACTTAACATGTTACTAGAATTTGCAAGTGTATTTCTTTAGGAACTATGTTTCCACGTGCTTTTCCCTTCTTACATGACTACTACGATACTACATGTCAGTTCGTGTCAATATACCTCTAGTAATAGATATACATGGTGGATATAGGTGACTGTAGTAACAGTGTTGTGTGGGTATACGTGACTGTAGTAACAGTGTTGTGTGGGTATACGTGACTGTAGTTACTACAGTCACGTATACCCATACAACATTGTTACTACAGTCACGTATACCCATACAATACTGTTACTACAGTCACGTATACCTACCACTGGTGATACAGTCACGTATACCCACACAACACTGTACCCATACAATACTGTTACTACAGTCACGTATAACCATACAACACTGTTACTACAGTCACGTATACCCATACAACACTGTTACTACAGTCACGTATACCCATACAACACTGTTACCACAGTCACGTATACCCATACAACATTTATACATGACTGTAGTACAGTGTTGTATGGGTATACGTGACTGTAGTAGTAGTGTTGTGTACTAGTGAATGTAACACTAGTGGTGGGTATACGCGACTGTAGTAACAGTGTTCTATGGTATACATGACTGGAGTAGTAGTGTTGTGTACTAGTGAATGTAACACTAGTGGTGGGTATACGCTACTGTATCACCAGTGGTGAGTATACGTGACTGTAGTAACAGTGTCGTATGGGTATACGTGACTGTAGTAACAGTATTGTATGAGTATACGTGACTGTAGTAACAGTGTTGTATGGGTATACGTGACTGTAGTAACAGTGTTGTATGGGTATACGTGACTGTATCACCAGTGGTGGGTATACGTGACTGTAGTAACAGTATTGTATGAGTATACGTGACTGTAGTAATAGTGTTGTATGGGTATACGTGACTGTAGTAACAGTGTTGTATGGGTATACGTGACTGTATCACCAGTGGTGGGTATACGTGACTGTAGTAACAGTATTGTATGGTATACATGACTGTAGTACAGTATTGTATGGTATACATGACTGTAGTACAGTGTTGTATGGGTATACGTGACTGTAGTAACAGTGTTGGGTGGGTATACGTGACTGTAGTAACAGTGTTGGGTGGGCATACGTGACTGTAGTAGTAGTATTGTGTACTAGTGAATGTAACACCAGTGGCGGGTATACGTGACTGTAGTAACAGTGTTGTGTACTAGTGAATGTAACACTAGTGGTGGGTATACGTGACTGTAGTAACAGTGTTGTGTACTAGTGAATGTAACACTAGTGGTGGGTATATGTGACTGTAGTAACAGTGTTGTGTACTAGTGAAAGTAACACTAGTGGTCGGTATACGTGACTGTAGTAACAGTGTTGTATGGGTATACGTGACTGTAGTAACAGTATTGTATGGGTATACGTTACTGTAGTAACAGTGTTGGTGGGTATACGTGACTGTAGTAACAGTGTTGTGTACTAGTGAATGTAACACTAGTGGTGGGTATACGTGACTGTAGTAACAGTGTTGTGTACTAGTGAATGTAGTAACAGTATTGTATGGGTATACATGACTGTAGTAGTAGTGTTGTGTACTAGTGAATGTAACACTAGTGGTGGTATACGTGACTGTAGTAACAGTATTGTATGGTATACATGACTGTAGTAGTAGTGTTGTGTACTAGTGAATGTAACACTAGTGGTGGGTATACGTGACTGCAGTAACAGTGTTGGGTGGGTATACGTGACTGTAGTAACAGTGTTGGGTGGGTATACGTGACTGTAGTACAGTGTTGGGTGGGTATACGTGACTGTAGTAACAGTATTGGGTGGGTATACGTGACTG
>NW_013669265.1:106611-113548 GCF_000517525.1 Limulus polyphemus
TACGTGACTGCAGTAACAGTGTTGTATGTGTATACGTGACTGTAGTAACAGTGTTGTATGGGTATACGTGACTGTAGTAAAAGTGTTGTATGGGTATACGTGACTGTAGTACAGTGTTGGGTGGGTATACGTGACTGTAGTAACAGTGTTGTATGGGTATACGTGACTGTAGTACAGTGTTGGTGGGTATACGTGACTGTAGTAACAGTATTGGGTGGGTATACGTGACTGTAGTACAGTGTTGGGTGGGTATACTCGACTGTAGTAACAGTGTTGTATGGGTATACGCGACTGTAGTAACAGTGTTGTATGGGTATACGTGACTGTAGTAATAGTGTTGTATGAGTATACGTGACTGTAGTAACAGTGTTGTATGGGTATACGTGACTGTAGTAATAGTATTGTATGGGTATACGTGACTATAGTAACAGTATTGGGTGGGTATACGTGACTGTAGTACAGTGTTGGGTGGGTATACGCGACTGTAGTAACAGTGTTGTATGGGTATACGTGACTGTAGTACAGTGTTGGGTGCGTATACGCGACTGTAGTAACAGTGTTGTATGGGTATACGTGTCTGTAGTAACAGTGTTGTATGAGTATACGTGACTGTAGTAACAGTGTTGTATGGGTATACGTGACTGTAGTAACAGTGTTGTATGGGTATACGTGACTGTAGTAACAGTATTGTATGAGTATACGTGACTGTAGTAACAGTGTTGTGTGGGTATACGTGACTGTAGTAACAGTGTTGTGTGGGTATACGTGACTGTAGTAACAGTGTTGTGTGGGTATACACTCAAGTTTGATCTTATCCAATTCTGCTTAGGTTATAGTTTACATATACCAAGTACTGCCTAAGTTCTAGTTTAATCCTATCCAATACTACCAAGTTATAGTTTACTCCTACCCAATACTGCCTAAGTTCTAGTTTACTCCTACCCATTGCTGCCTACCTTCTAGTTTAATACTATCCAATACTGCCTAAGTTCCAGTATATTCCTATCCAATAATGCCTCAGTTCCAGTATATTCCTACTCAATAATGCCTAAGTTCTAGTTTAATCCTATCCCATAATGCCTCAGTTCCAGTATATTCCTACTCAATAATGCCTAAGTTCTAGTTTAATCCTATCCAATACTGCCTATGTTCTAGTTTAATCCTATCCAATACTGCCTATGTTCCGGTTTAATCCTATCCATTACTGCCTATGTTCTAGTTTAATCCTATCCAATACTGCCTATGTTCTAGTTTAATCCTATCCAATGCTGCCTATGTTCCGGTTTAATCCTATCCATTACTGCCTAAGTTCTAGTTTAATCCTATCCAATACTGCCTATGTTCCGGTTTAATGCTATACAATACTGCCTATGTTCCGGTTTAATCCTATCCAATACTGCCTATGTTCCGGTTTAATCCTATCCAATACTGCATATGTTCCGGTTTAATCCTATACAATACTGCCTATGTTCCGTTTTAATCCTATACAATACTGCTTAAGTTCCGGTTTACTTACACCCAATACTGCCTATGTTCCTGTTTAATCCTATACAATACTGCCTATGTTCCGTTTTAATTCTATACAATACTGCCTATGTTCCATTTTAATCCTATACAGTACTGCCTATGTTCCGGTTTACTTACACCCAACACTATCTAAGTTCTACTTTACTTCTACCTAAGCAACACCAGCAAAGTTTCGTTTAATCTTACACCCACACAGAAAACTTATAGTTTTCTCCTACACAGCACTAGATAAGTTTCAGTTTTCTCCTATATAATTTAATCCTGGAAAAACCTTTATTGTTTTATCGCGGAATACAAACATTTTCTGGATAAGAATTTCGGAATGTTGGAAACCAGACAGATCTATCTTACAGATATTTAAAAAATCTCCTTAAACTGACGTTACGAATTGTCTTATAGGGTATTGATTTTTGTCCAGCGTTATCTTGATATTTTTCTTATGAAAGGCTCTATAAACTGAAAAGGTTCTTGAACATCCTCCAGTGTGCTGCTCAGCCCTGCGTTAATGTTGTGACATGAGACGCGGGAACGTAGGTTTCACGTGAGGTCTGTTTCTCCTGGGAAATCATAACTTCGGCGTGGTGACATTCTCTATCTGATATCAGTTCTAAGGCAGACAAACTCTGGGAATTTTTTCAAAGAAAAATATCGCATATTAAAGTACCGTTGATTTGAATTTGTGGTCTTAGAATTCGCGGACAGAAAAGAATCAACTTGAAAACAAGGCGAGTGAAAGCTTTTTTTGAGAGATGAAATTTTGAGAATAAAGCCATTGAAGTATACGAGCATAGGGATAAAATAAAGTGTATTTATATGCCCTATTCCACCTTCATAATATACGCGCACACTAACAGATTTAGCTGCACAAAAAAGGAAAATCAAATTTTGAGTTCTGTTGGGTATGGCCTTGTAGTTATCGATTAGAGCTGTCAGAGGGCGCTGTTGAGTAGCTGTCATCCTTCTAGGCTATCAGTTCAAAACTGGAACGGCTACCATAAACAGTTCTCTTTAGCTTTGCACGAATATCCGAAACAAACATAAATGTTTAGCTAATGATCCGTACAAAATTACGTACTCTTAATCTATGCTGAAAATAGAGACAAATATTTCCTGCAGGCTGACTGCTCTGCACTGAAATATCTACTTAAGAAAGATAAGTAAAATAACACCGTTTCAGTTTCTTTAAAATTACGAGAAACCTCATATATATGCAGTATACGTGATAACATCTGGAATTTAAAATACTGTATTGACTGATTGACCCAAGTTATTTTATGAAGCAGTACAAGATTTGATTTATTGAATTTCTCCATGATGAGATATATTTTAATCTCGTTCTTAACAACTTTGCAGGAGAGAGTTTAATATTATTTCTGATAATCAAAATAAATTTTATCCCTAGCTAATACAATTTTTTTGTTTAAGGCTTAGGGGGGAAAAACCATCAAAGATAAAAATGGTAAAGAAACGGACATTCATCGAAAAATAAAAACCATTTGTATGTGAAAGTAAAAAAACAAAAAGACTGTGTTTTGGAACTGAAAGAAACCAAATATTGAAAACGAAATCCCAGTGCTTATTCCTCAACCAGAGAAAAATATTTTTAACAGCTTTTATATATATACATGCACGTCAAAGTTAAAAAGAATGAAAATGTAAGCACGAGAATATAACTTAATGTATTATTTTTAATTAAATTATACGATAAAGGTTCGATTGCTCGTATTACGTTAACAGCGAGAGTTAACTTGAGAATAATTTGATGATTAAAGTAAACACCTCTTCAGTTAATTAATTCTACTACCAACACCTATTGATCCTGATTAGATAACATTATACAAATATGTCACTGCTGTTCCATTATGTTAACAAGCTTTCAGGACAAAGATCAACATGAGTACGGAAACAGACTTTTCATCAGAAAATTTAATTAGTAAAACTTAACAAAAATAACTTGTTAACGGTTAATATAGACTTAGTTAAAATATGTAATAATTATGTGGTTAACGGTTAATGAAGACTTGGTTAAAATATATAATAATTATGTGGTTAACGGTTAATGAAGATTTAGTTAAAATATATAATAATTATGTGGTTAACGATTTATGAAGACTTAGTTAAAATATATAATAATTATGAGGTTATCGGTTAATGAAGACTTAGTTAAAATATATAATAAGTATGTGGTTAACGGTTAATGAATACTTAGTTAAAATATATAATACTCATTAAACCAGCTTCACAGACTCGATTCACTGGATCAACTTCACAAACTTGACTCACTAAATCAGCTTCACAGACTCGATTCACTGGATCAACTTCACAAACTTGACTCACTAAACCAGCTTCACAGACTCGATTCACTGGATCAACTTCACAAACTTGACTCATTAAATCAGCTTCACAAACTCGATTCACTGGATCAACTTCACAAACTTGACTCACTAAACCAGCTTCACAGACTCGATTCACTGGATCAACTTCACAAATTTGACTCATTAACCCAGTTTTACAGAGTTATCTTATTAGATCAACTTCCAATCCAATTAAAACATGATAAAATCTTAAATTAGGATCCTGATAAGAAAGTAAATCTTGTTTCTGTATATATAATCTATAAATGATCATTAGTAATTGATTTAAATGATTTCTCGAGTACGTTGGAACTTAGTCATCAATATTCGTGCCCCCTAGTGGCACAGCGGTTTGCCTGCGGACTTACAACGCTAGAAACCGAGTTTCGATACCCGTGGTGGGCAGAGCACAGATAGCCCATTGTGTGACTTTGTGCTTAAATTCAAACAAACAAACAAAAAATGAGATTAATTCATTATAAAATTACTCTGCTGTTTTAAAAGTTTTAGTGAATCTGAAGCTTCTTTGTGATCTTGTTCACTAATAAAGCCAGTTTTTTATTCGTGTGCTTCTTTATGTTCTTGTAATTTACACAGACAATACTAATAAAGTCAGTTTTTCATTCGTGTGCTTCTTTATGTTCTTGTAGTTTCACAGACAATACTAATAAAGCCAGTTTTTTATTCGTGTGCTTATTTATGTTCTTGTAGTTTTCACAGACAATACTAATAAAGCCAGTTTTTCATTCGTGTGCTTCTATATGTTCTTGTAGTTTTCACAGACAATACTAATAAAGCCAGTTTTTTATTCGTGTGCTTCTTTAGGTTCTTGTAGTTTTCACAGACAATACTAATAAAGCCAGTTTTTTATTCGTGTGCTTCTTTATGTTCTTGTAGTTTTCACAGACAATACTAATAAAGCCAGTTTTTTATTCGTGTGCTCATAATCTGCCAAATACTTCCCACTTTAGTTTCCCTTACAGAAATCCCAAAGCATTATAAAAAAAAACAGAAAGTTGTCACTTTAAATAAAAACAATTAACTGAATACAGCAATACGGGAGAAAAACAAACTTTGTTTTGAGTTATACTTCAAAGAGAACAATCCTCATACTCCATAGACTTCTTAATGTCTGGTTTTATGCACAAACTGATTTACGTATACCTATTTAACTGTTGCCCAAGTCAATATTTATCCATATATTGTCTACTTTTTAGGGTTAACTACATTATTTCATGACCACATCTAATGTGACATACTTGCTACTTTTTAGGGTTAACTACATTATTTCATGACCACATCTAATGTGTCATACTTGCGTTCTGTTGTCTATCTGTTCACGTAGATAAAAACATTTTATTTATCCCCCTTTAGAACACATATATTAACCCTAAACGTGACATTTGTACATAATTACCTAATATGAGTTAATAAAAACTTTGTCCAATATTTTTTCAACGAATCCACCTCTTATATTTCCGGTAGTCAAGTGCTCTGATTGTTTTCTATTACTACTGGGAATGACTTGGTTGTTCAGAATGAAAAGGCGTATGTATTACATAAAAGCTACATAGCAAACAGCGTGTCCTCAAGCCAATAACGCTATCTCGCTTTTCTGTTCTCTCTTCAGATATTTTTCTGAAACCTCTACAAAGAGAGAGAGAAATAAAAATAGCCTTTTATTCGTCAATATGAACCATCGTGTTCCTAGACCAGCAAGAGGATACTTCCTTTGTTATATTTTATCGTTTTGGTTCCTCATTACTCTGCTTCCGCTGGGCCACAGCAATATTCAGTTTGTCTCATTTCTGTTCTTTCTGCACACAGCGTCATATCAACAGCATTTTCTAGAAGCTATAGATCAATAGTTATAGAATGACATGTAGAGTACGTTATAATCTAGAGTTTCCTTATGCAATACGTTATTAAACAAACAAACAAGTGTTGAAAAGAAACACGGCTTATTGAAGAAGTTAGTCCTAACGCGACATGTAGATTTCTCACTGGATCTGTATAAACATAAATAGGTTTCTGTATATATATATATTATATTCTTAAGCTAAAATGAAGAATAATAATAATAAGTTCGCGAAAATCTAGGGTTCGATTCCTCACGATAGCCCATTGTTTAGCTTTGAGTTAAAAATCAACAACAGCTCTAATACCTATTGTTAATGTAAATAGGAATATCGTTATTACAAAACATCATTAAAAAATGTGGGAAGTTTGTCCTGTGTTACATTATTAAATTAAACTGTATCTATATGTATCTATATAAATATAATAGTACTGTCTCTTGTATGTATCTATATAAATATAATAGTACTGTCTGTTGTATGTTATCTATATAAATATAATAGTACTGTCTCTTGTATGTATCTATATAAATATAATAGTACTGTCTCTTGTATGTATCTATATAAATATAATAGTATTGTCTGTTGTATGTTATCTATATAAATATAATAGTACTGTCGCTTGTATGTATCTATATAAAAATAATAGTACTGTCTGTTGTATGTATCTATATAAATATAATAGTACTGTCTCTTGTATGTATCTATATAAATATAACAGTACTGTCTGTTGTATGTTATCTGTATAAATATAACAGTACTGTCTCTTGTATGTTATATATATAAATATAACAGTACTGTCTCTTGTATGTTATATATATAAATATAACAGTACTGTCTGTTGTATGCTATCTATCTATATATAGTACTGTCTGTTGTATGTATCTATATAAATATAATAGTACTGTCTCTTGTATGTATCTATATAAATATAACAGTACTGTCTGTTGTATGTTATCTGTATAAATATAACAGTACTGTCTCTTGTATGTTATATATATAAATATAACAGTACTGTCTGTTGTATGCTATCTATCTATATATAGTACTGTCTGTTGTATGTATCTATATAAATATAATAGTACTGTCTCTTGTATGTATCTATATAAATATAACAGTACTGTCTGTTGTATGTTATCTGTATAAATATAACAGTACTGTCTCTTGTATGTTATATATATAAATATAACAGTACTGTCT
>NW_013669266.1:0-45432 GCF_000517525.1 Limulus polyphemus
TACTCACTGAATGTACATATTTTGTTGTGACAATACTCACTGAATGTACATATTTTGTTGTGACAATACTCTCTGAATGTACATGTTTTGTTGTGGCAATACTCTCTGAATGTACATGTTTTGTTGTGACAATACTCACTGAATGTACATATTTTGTTGTGACAATACTCTCTGAATGTACATGTTTTGTTGTGACAATACTCACTGAATGTACATATTTTGTTGTGACAATACTCTCTGAATGTACATGTTTTGTTGTGACAATACTCACTGAATGTACATATTTTGTTGTGACAATACTCTGAATGTACACGTTTTATTGTGACAATACTCTCTGAATGTACATGTTTTGTTGTGGCAATACTCTCTGAATGTACATGTTTTGTTGTGACAATACTCTCTGAATGTACATATTTTGTTGTGACAATACTCTGAATGTACATGTTTTATTGTGACAATACTCACTGAATGTACATATTTTCTTGTAGCAATACTCACTGAATGTACATATTTTCTTGTAGCAATACTCACTGAATGTACATATTTTCTTGTAGCAATACTCACTGAATGTACATATTTTATTGTAACAATACTCATTGAATGTACATATTTTGTTGTAACAATACTCAATGAATGTACATATTTTGTTGTAACAACACTCAATGAATGTGCATATTTTGTTGTAACAATACTCATTGAATGTACATATTTCATTGATAATGAGAGTTGTCTCCTAATGTATGTGATGTGGCATTCTGGGAAGCCCAAGCAGATCTTGAACTTCAATATAGTTCCACACCATTAAAGTTCTAAAGCAGAACTGCCTTTGTTGAAGTAACAAGTCAGATTTGCTTTTGTAGACTGTTCACTGAATCCATTCCAACTGTCTAGTGTTGCTTTTATCTGTGAGTTGTCTAATAAGTTTGTTATATTTTTTATATCAAAGTGAAACAAATTTTTGGCTGAATTTGACTCTGCGTGTAAATGTAAGAATCTCCTGTTTTTCAAATAAAACACCTACCCACTGGTTTCAATTTTACCAGAGAATACCACCACACTTTTTAAACTTATCATTGGTGAAAATGTGAATTATAAAGGTTCATCAATGACACACACAAACAACTTCAGTTTTTTTTTAATTTTTCCTTCATTTATAGTAAATAAATAGTTTCTATTACATTTGTTTCCTTCTTGAGATATTTCAGAGTAACTTTTGTCATGAAATAAACATCAAATCTACCCACTAGTTCAAATTTTTCAATCTTCCTAAAACTGGGTTCCACATCCAAGACTAAGTTACAGCACCCAGTGGTGGAATATTAAGTTTCAACATGGTTGGAATGCAGCAACACAGCTCAAATATGTCATAAAGCTGGCTGATTTGTCTATAATACTGACATACTTAAATTAATTACTTCTTTTTTTTTTCTCAAGTTATTTTTTCTTTTTCTCTTTTTTTCTCATAACATTTTGATAACTGAAATTTTTACTTTTCCAATAGTGTACAAAGACGTGTAAAACTTGCATTTCTAAAATGTTTTGATGCCAAGATAATTTTGTTTTTGCAATTTATAGTGACATAAAAATATCACATTTAACTTAAATCATCTTGTCCACAAAATCACTCTTGTTATTCAATTTTTTACTGTGACCCAGGAAATTAAACAGTTACTATAAAACAAGCTGTTATTTTTATAAATACATTTGTTAAACTGGCCTTTTTTAAAATAAAAAAGTCCCATAATAATATCCGCCACCCCATAAATCATTCAACTTTAAGTCTACTCATGTATCATTCATTAGCTTATACTTCAATTTATAAACTCCACCACCCACGAGTCATTCAGTTCTTTACACATGAAAATGAAATGCTAAAGCAACGTCTTTCACTCATAAACCATTCCAATCTTCAATCTTACATGCTTATTTTACCCAGTCCAAAATTCAAATCTTAAATCACAAACACTTTATGCTTGAGAAGGCTGTTTCAAAAAAAAAAAAGCAACATTCTGTTCACCTTATTTAAGACACGATTAAGACAAACATCATATGTTTTTTAGGCATACACTAAACAAAGATACAACTCATGATTTCCTAGAAGGATATCACCTAATGAATATATTTACAGTTTATATACAACTTTTATATATCTATCTATACACATATATTTATATCTATATATACACATGAAAAGGAATTCCACACATAATGATAAGAATTCCAGAGCTAGTGTAAATATGCACATCGGTAGGAACCAATAGAGATGTGCCAAGGTTCTTGTGCATGTATACATCAGTATGGTCCTAGATTTCCGTATACAGATATATTAGTAAGGTCCCAAGTAATGGTACCAAGATTCCAGTAAATGCATTAGTAAGGTCCAAAGTAGCTGAAGTTTTCTGAAATCACACCAGCAAAGGTTAGTAGCATCCATGGTAACTGTCATAGAAAATCATGCAACTCATGAAAAAAGTGTAGAAGCCATAAAACTAACAAATTTTCTTCAAGGCATAGTAGAGGGTAGAGACTGTGCAAAGAATACACCATGAATAAAGATCTGGACTTTCACAAAAGTTCTTGTCTACTTAACAAAAAAAGGACAGTAAGGAACAAGAAAATACAACCAATTATTCTATATACAACACTGAAAAGACAGTATGAACCTAAAAAAAAAACTGTTATGTTTCAAGTTTCTTGAATATAAAACAATAATGAATCATAATGAACATGGAAGTTGTTAAAATTAAATGTGGTCAGGGGCAAGAAAAAGTGATTTATAAGATCCTTGTATACATGAACATAAAAGATAGCACACACCAGGGGTGTTGTTATAAGATTTCTGTAACAAAAAGAAAAAAAAAAGTAAGAAGATTTCTTTCATCAGAACATTTATAAAGAAACATTTATATTATTCCTGTAAACACAAAACTAGAGAATAAATACACAGAGAAATTGTTACAATTTTTGCAGTAAAGAAAAATTACATACAGGAAAATTGTCACTATATTTATAAAACACAATAAAATTAGGAAAATTTAAAGAGTCTGTACACTAAAAATCATGAAAAAATAAGAGTAAATGAGAGCTGTTACAAGATAAATGTATTATGGGATAGACAAAGTTTCCCAAAATATATTAAAAATACAAATGAAAAAGACAGTGTGGGACAGAGGAAATGTTAATAAATTCTTCACACACAATAACTGAGGAATCGAGGCTAGCAAAACTGTGAAAAGATTCCTGTAGATACAAATAAAAGAGTAGGAGGTAGCAAAACTGTAATACAATTCCTGTAAACACAATCTTTCACAGAAGAGGCTAAGAAAACTGTGACAAACATTATGAAAATACATCAGCAGAATTTGTATTTGGTAGTACAGTTCAGGGTATGTATATGTCAGTATTTCTACACATTATTAATTAGTAAAGTTCACAACAATAAAGGCTACAGTAGATATGGCAGTGCACACAGATACAAACATCAGTAAGTTTCAAGGCTGGTGGTAGTACCCATAATACTTTTCAAGGTACTTCTTTAATGTATCAGTAAGCTCTAGACTGGTGGTAAGGTCCCAGACAACTATTACAGCACTCTTTAACACTTATGAATGACAGGTCTATGCTCTATAATAATCTTGTTTTAAATGACACACATTAGTTAATAATGTTTTGGATACACACACACACATACACACAGAGGTGGCAATAAGCCACATGATAACCATGTTGGTGTTTTCATTCGTTATGAGTAAAGTCTAGGACAACTATGACAAGTTGGGCATTATAAGTGAAATTTATAACAGGTGGCAGATCATAAGGTATTACTTTTAACACTTTTATTACGTCAATAAGGTCCAGGCTGGTGATACGGGCCAGGATGATGTTGCTGAGGTCCTTGTCTTTGTAATTGAGCTACTAGGTTAGCTGGCTGGGACTGCTGTTTCTGCATGGCCAACAACATGTGCTGCATTGGAGGGCCACCCCCCATCCCTGTCATGTTCCCTGGATTGGCTGCTGCAGCTCCATAGTTTGGAGTTCCACCTTGAACCATTTGTGATACAGAACCCATCTGTCCAGCAGTCACATTAGGAGGCTGCAGCCCTGCTTGAGTCATCGGGTACTGAGGCCTGAAACAGTGACAAAACTTCATTAATGTTAAAATAAACTAATCAATATTAAACCAAATGTACTTGTTTGTTTGTTTGTTACGGATTTTGTGCATAGCTACACGAGGGCTATCTGCGCTAGCCATCCCTAATTTAGCAGTGTAACACTAGAGGGAAGGCAGCTAGTCATAACCACCCACTGCCAACTCTTGGGCTACTCTTTAACCAAGGAATAGTGGGATTGACCGTCACATCTTAATGCCCCCACGGCTGAAAGGACGAGCATGTTTGGTGTTACGGGGATTTATACCCATGACCCACGGATTGTGAGTCGAGCTCCTTAACTACCTGGCCATGCTGGGCATCCCAATGTATTTACAAAAAAAATTTAATAATAAACACCTACAGAAATATTTTTTTTATTATTTAGTATATTTAATTACTACACAAGCTTTAGTTCATCAATATTGCATTTAATATCATATAAATTTTCACTGAATGACATTCTCTATGATTCACAGGGTTAACCAGTTGATGTAGCTTGAAACTGTAATTCTTATGGTTTACATTTTATTACCTTGTTTGTTTTGGATATTTAACAAAGCTACACAAGGGATATCTGCTTTATTGGCCTTAATTTTGAACTGATAGACTAGATGGAAGGCAGCTAGTCAAAACACACTCAAACCAGCTCTAATTGAATAGTTGGATTTGACTCTTACTCTTATAATGCACCCATGGCCACAAAGTGCTATTTTTAGCAATTCATCAAGCTGATTCATAAAATTTTAATATGACTCCCAATCTTAATTTGTCACATTTTATGACTCACCAGCCTGAATTACCACATTTTATTAAGACTTACTAACCAGACTCATCACTTTGCTAAAATTAACCAATCTGCTTCAACACGTCTTCTTATGATTCTTCAGTCTAACTCCCTGGCATCTTTCACCACATTTTCTTATGACTTATCTTAATTCAGCATATTATGATTCAAAAGTTTGATTATTTATATTTTTATGACTTACCTATCAGTTTAATAAAGTTGATTTTTTAATGTCAAAAGCACAATTTATTTTTTATACTCATTATGAGTTCACTAACCTTCCACCTTGCATGTACTGGCCTTGTTGGCTTCTCAGCGGTCCGGGTCCCATCATCCCAGTTCCACCTTGAGGCGTCCCATATGACTGATTGTAGCTAGACTGCATCATAGTCCCAGTCCGACTTTCCATCATTCCAGCAGTTTGCTGCATGGGAGTACCATTGTAGCTACCATATCCTTGATTCATACCTAACAGGTGAGAATGTTCTATTTCAGATATTCAATAATGAAAACACTTTTTTACAGTCTGAGATATCATGTGAAGAAGAGTTACCTGTGGCATTACTGTGTGTCATATATATCACTTATGTTTAATAATATGAAATTACTTTTACACCATTATAGTTAATTTCTTACCAATGCTAATTGCCTACATACATCAGACAAAAAAAATTCAATACAAGTTCTTACATTTTTACTTATACAAACTAGAATGCATTGTTTCATCAGCCTTGTTGTCTTAAAAATTTAATATAATTTTGATTTACTTTTTATATCATTTTTTTATGTTGTGAACTTGTCAAAGGTAATGTTTTGCAAAAAACCATTAAAACACTTAGCATTTCATTGTAAAAGAGAAAGTTTCATTTCATATAACCAGCCAACTTTAACCTAATTTATTTGAAATATTATTTTGCCAATAGCAGTAGTCACCAATTCCAACCATAAGTAACAAAAACTACCAAATAAATTGACAAAGTGGTGTCAGGTCAGGCTAGGTAGAAATACTTTTTCTCAATAAATTATACCTTTTTTGAATTACTTGCATAATGTAAATACAACAAAATTAACAATAATATTCAATAAATAAGTATTGAGTAACCAGAATATTTTGTTCCCATGACCAATCATACTCTCTAAACCTAATAAGGCATACTTGATGTCTCATCATACAAGAAAATTGCAATACCTTTCAAACAAAAATAATATGTAAAGAAACCATACAACAATTTCTAAAACTAAATTTCCCACTATATTCAATTATTGTTCTCTGGAGGAGTTATATCTAATCACTTTCTCACAAAACCATAAGATTCTCAAACCACTTTATTCATTTTTTACACTGATGTAAATAGTTTATAATTTGCTCCACCTAGTGGTATTTACGTTTTGCTTGTAACTATTTCATATTCCAAAACAACTGATGAGCACTTTTTTACAGACAAGACTTCTCACAGTGGTGCAAACATGCAAGTCTGAAGTAAATTTTTCTTTGCAAATTACACAAAAAGAATGTTATAAAATGACAAAATGTCAATTCTTAAGTATTTGTCAGTAAAGAACTGTTGGAACAGTGTTACAATCTTAATTATTGTACAAGTTTTGATAACTGATATGCAGGTGTGCACTCAACACATAAAAGGTGCTCACTGACAATGTCAGCGTTAACTAAATTCTAAAGTTCCTACGTATAAATATAAGGTCTTACCAAATAACCAATTTCCAAATTAACATTCTGCATATATTTTCAGAGCAAATATTATTAATATGTCATTTGAAGTTGTGGTATCCACATTCAGAGTAAGCCTTATTGTTACCTACTACAAGTCTCACGCTTGTATGGGAGCTGACATATTGAATTCATCAACCTCAATGCTCATACATTTAGGAAGTCAACGATGAAAAATGTTCATTTTAGGAACAGCATAACCCAATGCTGAGTCTTAGCATTATAATTATGGAAAGCAGCTTTTGCAGGTGTGTGACAGGCAGGAAGAGAAAAAGCACTATTCCAGTTCACAGAAACTCAATCCTATAATAATGCTGAACATTATCATAGTTGTAATTTACTATGCCTACATTTACTGTCAAATCCCTAATCTGTAATATGCTTAGGTCTTGGTAGAGTTCACAGTAATCCTACTAAAAGTACTAAAGTGTAGACATAGATCTCCACTGTATTATTCATTATGTGACTATTTATAAATTCACCCAGGCCCTAACATGTATCTTTGATATTCAAAGAATGCTTAAAAAGATTTCCAACAAAAAATGTTCATTACAAATTTATATACTTATGTGATAGGCTCTGGTGTATTTTCACTCCAAAAATTAACTTTTAAAATAATTACATTCAGATATTAAATATTCAGACTCGTATATTAACTGTTTTTGGAGTAATTAAATTTGCTATTTTTTCCATTGGCTACCAGTAAGACAACTCAATAACAACAGGAAATACACAAGTAAAGATTACAACATTATGTGACAGAAAAAAAAGTGTCATTAAATATTATGTATTTCAAACCAAATAAAAAATTTATAGTATATACAAGATTAAGTGTTCTACATTAAGGTTAATACATATACAGTGTTTTGGCAAAACACATAAACAATCATACAACCAATACAAATACAACACTGGTTAACTTACCTTGTGGAGGTAAATGGTGAAGAGGGGCTGTCTGGCCTGATGTAGGTTGCATGTTGGGAGGATACATGGCTCCCTGGTTTGTCTATGGAAAAGACATTTCTGTTATAATAAATAATCATAGGTAATTATAATATCTTATAATAATAACTGCAATAATGATCAATAGTGAAGGTGAAGAACAAGCACAATTTATAATTAACACAAACAGCAATCCATAAGAACAGGTACAAGAATACTCATTAATTACAAAAATACACGTTTAAAAATCATTCAACAACAAGAACAAAAAAAAGAAGTAACTAGAGAATTGCTACAAGATTCAAAACACAGTAGATGGTATAAAATAATTTATATAAAAGAAAACTACATATATAATGTCTATAAACAAAATATACACTTTCTGGTTAAAAAGAACACTGAGTAAAAACAAAAACTGCTAAAGGATTGAAATAGAATATAACAGGATGAATAACCTAAAAAAATATAATTTCCTAAATGAACAATCTCACTATTACATGTTAAAATGTCCAACTAAAACAAAGCTTTATTATGTAATTACTACAAGAATTAAGTCACAATATCAAGTGTAGCAACATCCAACAAAAATAAATCTAAATATGTCCTTACTACCAAAACCAAAACATTCTATCACACCGGGAAAGATCAAGGAAAAAGAAAACTAAATATGTTATTATCATAAGAACTAAACCACAATTATTAAAAGTAGGAAAATTCATTAAAAAGAAATTTAAATATGTACTTACTACTAGAACCAAATCATTCTGCCATGTAGAGCAACATCCAGAAAAAACAAAATTAAATACGTTATTACTGTAAGAACCAAATCACTTTACCAAATCTAGGAACATCCAGTAAAAAAGAAATTAAGTATGTAATTACTATTACAACAAAACCATTCTACCACACTGGGAAATATCTAATAAAAAGCAATAAATGTTATTAGTACAAGACATTTACCACAGATCACAAGAAATGGTATGTTCAGTAAAAACCCAAAACACAAGTATTTATCAATAAAACTCTGACTGATACAATGTTCTGGATTAGAAAGACATCTGAACTAACATATAACACTGAGTTACAAAGATAACATTTTTTATTTAATCTGCAACATAGTGTTAGTTACATAATGTGATATCTGTTATAGGGACTGACACACAAACAGTGATAGATGAAGAAGGTTGAAGATCATTACAGACTAATACACTTTGTTATAGTATGAAGACATGGTCTATACCTGGACTGACACAAGATGTTTGGCTGTAGAAAAAGAAAAAAATATTTCAAACAAAATGTGAGGTGTAGAGACAGTGGTCTATTATGCAAATCAACAGGGCCAGATATGTAAAACAATGATCTACAACTGAAGTTACATACAGTGATGACATTTAATGTGTAAAAGAGAACTACATGATCTAAAACTACCTTATAATCTTTAGTGAAACTGTAAAGTTTGGTAATTGTACAGAACTATATGCATTTACAAATCATCAGTGATTAATATTAACATAGAGCTAAACAATTAAATTGAAAAATGATAAACTATCTGAAGATGAATAGCAGAACAGTATTTGGCTTACAGGCATTCCTTGAGAACGAATCTGTTGTCTCATCATCATGGCCCTCTTTTGCATTATGTCCATGTTCTGATATGGACCAGGATGCCCAACCATAGGACCACCTGCCCCAGGATGGCCAGGTGGTCCCGTCTGATGCTGGGAATTGGGTCCAGGATTAGGCATGAACTGTGCTCCAGGATGCCGAGCCCGCAACATTGTACTGAGAGCTGCCTTAGACTGTGAGAGGGGGCGTTCAAACCTAGGTCCTCCTGCTATGAGAAAGAACAAACATTGACACTATATTTTCGTCATAAACCACTTGAACTTGTACACACAAAACAATGAGAGAGAAAGGGTGTGAAAGAAAAAGTGAACAAATCCAAACCATACACTGCTCAGTTACTTATATGTATTACATAACAGATAACGAGTAAACACTCACTAGGTGTCAGTGTTTGCTGAGGAGAGTAGTAGGGAGTTGGCTGCTGGCCATACCAAGTCTGTGGTGGACCCTGGGAGTACATAGCTGGGTCAGCATAATTAATACCTGTTCGCATGGAGGCAGTTTGCTACAGAAAAAAAAAAAAGCTCAGTTAACTAATGTAACATGGCATGTGTAACTAAAAAAGCTGTAAAAACTTAATAATCAATATTATGGTAGCACAATTCTCAACAACCTTTCATATTAAAACATATACCTAGGGTTGGTGCTTGATCCCCACTTAACAAAGTAAGAGTTCAACCTTATGCTACACAATACCCAATGAAGTATTACACATTTTGGTTATGGTCACACACATAACTGATAAAAGTAATTTTTTAAATTGCTAAGTTAACACTTTACATTTAGTACTTTCCTGAATTATTATATTGGGTGTTTAGCTAGTAGTTCCTGTTCTATATTAATTATATTCAACAATACTTTTGCTACTTTACTAAAGAGCGATACTTTCTCTTACCATTTTGGTCTGACGTCGTCGTCGAGTTTGTTTAGGTTTCTTGGCTCCAGCCCTTGGTGATTGTTCACTGGGTGTATCCCGTCCTCTTTTGATTGGTTCCTCTATCTACAAACATAATATACAGCTTAAAAGATTAGAGCTAAGTTTACTTTACACTGTACAATGATCCTTGGTTGTTTCATCCTAGTGAAAAAGCAAATTCTGAAATATAAGTTTAACTAATCCAATTTTGACTGACTACAACCAGTAAAATATCTAAAATGCTTTTGGTTAAGTTTTTAGAAGATACCCACAGTACTTAAAGTTGAAATCCAGCTATTACATTAAAGAGTTGTTTCATAAAAATACAGCAAAAATATGATTATGATGTTACAGTTTAATTATAGAGATGGATGTCAAGTAATCTGTTCATTAACTTTAGATTTGACCACTTCTACAACTTTCTAAAAAAAGATGCATGAATAATATAGCAAGGTACAGTATATGATAAGCCATATATGAAGGACTATGATGGCATACTGCTGGGAAGGACTGTTTGATGTAGAGAAGACAAGTAAACAAATCTCCTTTCACTCCAGAGTTCTTGTTTGAGGTTTTAACTGTATTAAGCATTTCCAGGCCAGAAAAGGGTGTCACCTATATCCCTTGATTTTTTTCCTACTCACAAAGGAAATACTTAACTAAATTGCATGAAATTTAGAATAAATTTAGTAAATAGTATCTAGTTTTGGCTGAGAAAAATTTATATAAATCATCATACTATAATTCTGCTTGTCAGTATACATTACAAGCATGAGCAGTAAAAATTTTACCCAAAAAAAACCACACAGGTGCATTATACACTTGACAACAACCAGCCTGCCTGTGGCAAAGAGCTGCAAAGCTAAGTGAATAAGTCACTACAACTGCTCTATGAATGAAGGAATAACAACAAAAGGTAGATGTTAATATACTTTACTAACCACTTTGTACAACAGCATTAAAAGTTTAAAGTTTTTGGAAAGGCCTGACATTATATCCTAGAATAACATTACAAGTTTATTTATCAGTTGTATTAAGTACAGTAAAGTTTAGTCCTAATTCAACTAAACTAAAAACGTACACAGGTTCCAACTTACAGTGTTAATTTATCTTTTTATCAAACTTACGCCTTTTAGTCCTAATTAAACTAAACTAAAAAACGTATACAGGTTTCAACTTAGTGTTAATTTATCTCTTTATCAAACTTAGACCTAACATTAATTAAAATTTTAAAAAGTATGGCCTATATACAAGTGGACTTACACATTTAAGTGTCTACGATTACAGTTTATTTGTATTATTCTAGAAATCTTGTATTTAAAGAAATACTGTTGCAATAAAGATACTAATTTGATTGCAAATGTTTCGTGGGTCTCTGCTATTTGATATAGTTCATTTATTTTATTCGTTTTTAAGTAATGAAATTTCCATTATTTTGAAAAAAATATTATTAAAAAATACTTTTTTCTTAAGATTTAAATGTTTTTAATGTTGATGAGAAAATTCCTTTTAATATATATCCAATCAATGTCAAATTGATTGATATTTATTAACATATTTATTTTGCCAGTTGCTTTAGTTATTACTTCAATTATAAAACTCATAGAGATTTTTTTGGTAATCCAGAAAAAGTTTTTATTAATATCCTCTCTACTAAATATTTACAAAGTAGCAAATAATTGTTTTTGTGGATCACTAAATAACGTAAAAAGTTTAACAAGTTCTTTAGACAAAATGATACTGTGTTGGACACGACCTTCTGAACCTATTTTAAAACAAATCATTTTGTAGATTGACTTATAGACTTGTGAGTGTATCAGCCTAATGTTATTTTATACATAAAAATTATGAAATGGAAATACATATTTTTTTTTACCTTATCAGAAACCCTGAATCAAAATAAACCGATTTTTATTTTATTGTTCCATAGCGCTCATTAATACTGACCAGCCATATACTCTAATCACTATATTAAACACTTCCTAGTACAGAGAACACGGTCTTGTACCCAGCTTCTAACCGAAATCTAATGAATATTACATTTAACTATTTTATTTAGTTTGATGATATCTGCTTATTCATTTAAAATATACCCTAGAGTTAAAAAATACCTGAATAAAATTGCCAACAATAATTGAAAAAAAATCTGAATTAAACTCACTGGAGCAGGTTTCTCAGGTGGAGGTTCGAGATCCTCTGGAGGAAGTGGTGGTGGTTCATAAAAGTAAGAAAAAGGTTTTTTAAGGGAATGTGTATGCCAAAGGAGTAATCTGTGCGTTTCTTCTCCTCGAAGTGGCTTTCGTTCCATCCTGACAGCTCCAAACCAGGACCATGAAAGAGGAGCAGGATTTTTGTGGCCCTCTAAGAGATCCCAAGGACTAACTCGTTGTTTCTCTGCTACTTGCAGGCCCTGTAGTTTCAAAAAATATTTTAGTCAATTTTGACTGATGATAAAATTATCAGAATGGTGAATCCAAATAAAGTAAATTACATTAATACTGTTAAAACAACTAATGTTTGAGTATAGCCATTACTAGTGGTTTACAAATAATATTCCAAATTCAGATAATTACAGTTACTAACGGAAGAAATATTTGAAGTCCCTAGACACATTATAAGTATTATAAATTACCATACCCAGTAATATTTCTAATATAGTCAGTGTTATTGGTTTTGCAATGACATTACCAGCAAGAGTAATTTCTGGTACACTCATCACTGGTGTCTAAGAAAGGTTTATACCCAACAAAAATAAATAAACTACTGTTCGAATAGAGTACTGTGTGCTAGCCTGAATTCTTATTGACTCACAAATACAGCTTATAAACTTGTCTACTAAAGATAGCTTATGTATAATTTTAGTTACCGTAACGTAAAGTCTACTATTACTGGCATTTTAGCCAACCTTCTGTTTAACAAATATGGCTACCTTAACTAAAACTGTTTTGACCTCTAAACACACCCATGACAATTTGTAACATCATAGTATCCAGACAGTAATAATGTTTATGACAAACATAATTGAAAAAAGGTTAACAAATAAATGACTTCCTCACCTGTTTTTTATCTATAGAGTCAAATCCTGCAATTTTGTTTCCCTTTGTATCAATCAAGCTCCCCATAGGCTCACAAGCAATCACTTCACACTGCTGTTTTGGAAATGGTAGCAACTGTCTAACCATGTGGAGGGCTGGTGTAATTTTGTCTGACAGTTCTTTCTGTAATAGCAAAGCTCTTTTTAATGGGACAGAAAGAACAATTTCTACAAAATGGATTCAATAATTTCTAAAATGTAGAAACAGCATTTAAACATTTTTTTACTGTAAATAAGGAGGATTACTTTAGTATCCTTCAATAACTTCCTATTCTAAATCCTAATACTTTAATCAACTAAATTTTAATCATTCTTTTAATATTGTGTTAACTAGTTTAGTTATATTTTCTAACAAAATTAAGGGTTTAAAAAATATAGATAGTATCATTTTGAAATGATTATATTTTATCAATAGTTTAAAATAAAAAAATAATTAGCTCACTAAAACAGAACACAATAGAAACTAAAGAAAATTATATTTAACTACTTAAATGAAAACTCACATTTTATTAGAAGAAAATGTCAATCACAAACTGCTGTTAAAAATCAGAAGAACATTTCTTTGAAAATTCAAATCTATTACCTTTAATTTTTTAACAAGATTTAAATATTGTTTTCTGGTCTCTTCTCCCCTTTCTCCTGATGAAGTATCAGAAACTTGTGTGGTGTGGATCAAAACAGCCATCATGTCCAGGACAGTTGTAAAAAGTTCACTGAAAAATTAATTAAATCAATGTTAAGAGCTGGTAGTGCACAATAATAATAATAATAAAATAAAGATACACATGTCTATTTGTTTACAGTTTTAATAAGTTTCTCAGCGTGTTTATACTTAAATAGATGCAGCTGCATAAGCAAGATATATTACTGATATGCTTTATTTCTTTACTGTAATAACTTGTACATTATCAAAGACAATGTTTTATGTAAGGGTTCATCTTATATTGACCTAAAGGTAGGGTACCAGTACCTGTCAGTCTGAGGATCTATGACACCAAAACTTATCAACTGCACCAGTAAAACTCCCCATTCAGTCATCATGGTATTGCTTCTCTGTACCATGTCAAACATTCCTCCAACTAGACTCAGTCGAAGCTGAAGGACTTCCTGAAGAGTTTGTTTGGTTTTCAAATCTTCAGCTCCATACTTCTCCTAATCAACAACCCTTATTTACATGCATGACTTTGGTTAAACTTGATAACAATTATACCTAGCTGTATTTCTAGTTCACATTTCATAATTACATCCTGAAATGCCTATCTTTTAACTGCACTTTGACTTTCATTTAATAGATAATGGCCAACACTATGTAAGCAAAACAAAACTTCAGGTTCACCATATTTTTATGAATATTGGTAACAATATAATGAATTTAATCAAAAAATTAAATAAATCTGAATGCCACTGAAAAGACTAATTAGTTTATGATAAATTATTGATGTCGGCAAATGTTATAAAAAAATTTATAATATTATTTTACTTTAAAAAAAGGAATAACTGATGGCATAAACCAGATCATTAATTAAGTTTTTTAACTTTATATACAAGTAAGAATGGATGTACAAATAAATATATTGTCAAAAACACAATCCACACACCTCTTTTGCTAGGTGAAGACATTGAGAAAGCTGTGAAAACAGAGAATTGAGAAGACCTTCTCGTTGCTCATCTTGACCTTTCAGACACATTAAGACCAAAGACAAAAAAGGCTGGTGGCTTAGAAGTGATGCACTGGAGAGACAAAACTGGTCTGTTTACAAGCATTTCATTTTTATAGCAAAGCAATAGTAATTGTTGGAAAAAAAACAAGAAACAAACAAAAAACTTAAACAATAGATAATATTTATAAATATCCTAAAAAAAAACAAGTTGTTTTACAAAACAAAAAGAACAGAAGTAGAAAAGGAATACATGAGCCATAAAGTATTACGGTTAATACTATATTGAATACATTACTGTGAAAATACTACGGTAGTCACAAATTACTTCATAAAAAAGCAGCAAGCTAGACCTACAGCTGAAAAATTACAAAAACTACCACGCAAAACGAGCTTAATGTAAAATTAGCTTTCAGGCTCTTTTAAAACAAGACAAATTTTGAAAGTTTTGTCATTAAATGATGTCACAATTTTCCAGTTATATAAGTTAAACAAACATTAAAAAATTTGTAAATTCTTCACACAAGCATAAATAGGTAATGAATATTCAATCACAGAAAATATGGAGTCTATTGGCATAACCAATCAAATATTTCTAATTCCACAAATCAGAAGGAAGTTGCGTAAAATCTCTTGAATTTTATAAACTTTTAAATATTTTTGTATCAACTTGCATAATGTAAAATTTAACAACTTTTATCTATTAACAAATGCTAGGCCTTTTCATAAAATTAATTTTTTCGTAATATAATATTTGCCTGTACATTACCTTTTCTGCACCTGTTTGTCTTTGTCTTTGTTTTTCGAAGATGATGACCAGCTACCACTCTCCAGTACTTGGCCTGTTGCACGAAGTACCCTGCCTTGCACTTCAGCTTCTAACTTAGCAATCAATGGTGCAACCAGCCAGATACGATTTGATTTGTCTCCCTCTGTTCTAAATATCCATTAAAAAAACACTCTACATAAAAAGATATATGTACATTATTATTATTACCTATGCTAAGCAAAAAAAATGGGCAAAAATCTAATCATAAAACTTTAACATGATTCACAAAATATTAAATTATCAGAGACGAGCCAATGTAATTTCATAACATCCTACATAACACATACTATTATAATCAATTAGCTGATGACTACTTTGTTGTAACACGTAGTCATACAAAAATCACCATTAACTACACCATTCATTATTATTTCTCAAAGATTAATATAGTAAATCAACAACAGCGAGGATTTTTATAGTGCTAACCTTGACGAGCCTTTACTCTCTCCACCGGTGCTTACTGACGGTTTACTATTGGATTGATTCCCTTCTTCGCTAGTCAGCTGAAACACATCAATAGTTGCCCGTGCAACATTATCCAACCATGCACTGGCTTCAGAAGGAGAGCACTGTTTATGCATTAACTGGAGCTCCAAGCATGAGACTCTCAAAGTCCACTGATCTAGGTTCTTAAATAAACAGTAACAATATTCTTAATGTTCACTAATGATGATGTGGAACAAACATACAATAGAAACATTTGCTATGTACACATATACAAGTTCTGAAAAAAGTAAATATTTATACATCAAATTCATTTTGATATTATACATTAGTCTTTGTTTTGTAACTAAATATTCGATAGAAATACAAACAATTATTAATGCCTACTGACCAACTTTAGATTAACATCAGCATGTTTTTCGTCTGGTAAGTCAGTAATATCACTTAGAATACTGTAAAATGTACCATTAATATGACAGTACAATACTTTCTACCTACATTTCCAGTTTTTGTAAAACATAATATAACTACAAATGAAACATATTTAGAGACATGTGAAAATCAACAGTAAAAATATAAAAGCATGCCAAATGGTTATTGATTCAGCTTGTGTAAAACAAGCATCATACTAAATCCATAGAACAAGTGTACATAACATAAAATCATTTCATCCAAATACACTAAACATTAATTATAGTATTTTGGAACTTGTGTATAAAGTTAAAATCATAAATAATATTCAACGTTAAACTGGTACACAATTAAAAACATTTTATTTAGGCCATAGATAGGACTAAATAAAATGTTTTTGATTGTGTACCAGTTTAACGTTGAATATTATTTATGATTTTAACACTAAACATTATTTGAAAGTTAATGAAAATTTACTGGAATCTTAAATTTGTAAAAGCATATTAGAAATAGAAATGATCAAGTTCTGTAGAAAAACTGGACCATCAGTCATAATTAAATACTACAAGTCAATTCTAAAGTCCACTTCCAGAAAACTGTAAGATCTTAATAAAATCCACCACTGGTTCTTTCTTTCTTTCTAGAGAACTCAGTTTAATCTTACCTGTAAGATCTTAAATATAGCCTGTCGCTGATCCTCCATTTCTTCAGGTTTATATCTAGTCTCAGCACGCTTTGGATGACAGATCAAGTGTAACAGAAGCTGGGCCTAGAATACAAGATCAGCTTGTTGGGATTGGTCACACAAGGTTCTTAAGTTAGTTTACAAATTATTCAATATACAGAAATAAATACAATGAAACATTACTTTTAACTTGGGTGAAAAGAAACAAATGTTTCTGACCACCCCGGGTTGTCTTTCAGGCCACAGAAATTAATTCTGAGACCTGAAAGATTTTTAAACCTAAATTCCTGCCACGAATTTGAGTTGATACTTTTAACCCTAAATGCACAGGGTCGGTCCATTCGACCGAGTCTGTATTGAAGAATTAATGTTCACTAATAAATACTATGATTCCAAGTTCACTTAGTGTATCATCACAAAATTTGGTAAGCTTTTTGTAAACATTACAAATATGTTGTACACAAAAAATCATAATTTTTAATTAAGTATTTTTACTAAACATTTGTCTGTGAATTTACTGATTCAGACTGAGTGCAAGGTGATTGTCATGTTAAAATTGAAAATACTTTCTTTGATCTTATAGTTTTCATAGATAAATATCAAATGTTTTTTAGTAAAACTATATATTTTATATACCCTAATGCTATATGGACACAGTAAATAGGACCGACCTTGTAACCAACATAAAAAATATAAAACAACCTTTTTTCTTTCGAGCATAACTACAGATTTTAACAGAAAATTATAGTTGTTTATCATGAACAGCCAAGGACTCGTAATAGTTTACATCTGTTTTCATTGTTTTGTTGTTCTTTGAATAATGTCTATTTACTAAACTGCATAACAGTCAATACCAGCTTAAGAATGAACAGACAGTTTCAATTTAAAATTGGAATACCTGTTGGCTTGTAAATAAAACAATGAATTTAATCCATGTTGTTTGTTTTAGAATTATTGCACAAAGCTACAGGGGACTATATGCTCATAGCTGCCCATAATTTTAAACTGATAACTACAAGAAAGGTAGTTAATTAACAGAAACTGCTACCAAATCTTGGTTTACTCTTGTCTGAGTGAATATTGAACTGTTTTTCAAAGACTGATATTACCCATTCCTACATTTACTTCCTTTTTTGAAAAGTTTTTTTCTATACTTGTTTATATAGTATTTGAAGAATAAGTAGCACTGATGCTACTAATTTATTCTTCTTAATTATTTGGCAGACAAGTTGTTCAAAATTCAAAAAAATTCACAGAAACCAGTATAATTCCATGACAAGTGGTGAATGCAATGATAGATTATTAGGCTTCATATTTATTCTTATTATTCTAAGTATACCTATCGGCTGGAGACAAAACATTCAATAATATTTCACATACCTGTTGAGTGACAATAGGTTTGATTCCCCACATACCTGTTGATTGGAGACAATTGGGTCCAACAGATGATCTTGTGTACATAATTTCTCTGGATCCCTCAAACACCGCTCATGTACCCAGTCCTGAGAACATATCTGCTGGAGAGTGTGACGAGCAAATTCATTTAAACCTGCACTTTCCATCCCTCCTCCACTAGAGCCAAAGTTCACGCCCTGCAGCCTACTCACAGTTGGTCTAAAAATATATGAATTAACTTTTAAACAACAATTAAATCTAGAAGTCTGCTATTATACGCATGTTTTCTAAATTTCAAATACGAATTTCCATAAATTTTACCAATTCATTACACTACTGGATGTCACAAAAATTAAATATATAGAATATGTATGTGTTAAAAAAATATATACAGTATATATATGTACATAAAATTCAAGAGCTAAAATATACAGTAATTGAGTCTAATGGGACATAAAAGTCAAATATTCTCAGTGAAGATAACCTAAACTATCTACTATAGACTACAACAAAGAAAAAAAACACTCAGCATTTAATACAATACCAACAAAAAAAGGCCAGCTATACACAAAAAACATTGGAAAGGGTACAGCACAGATAAAGATTTCTGAAAATTCAAGTTATAATATTATAATTAACAAAAATAATCAGAAAATTCAAAATTATTCATCTATAGGCCAACGAATATGATGTCCATATCAATCAGTTCAGAAATGGTAGATAAGTGGTAAAATATTCTTGAAAAGCAAATGGAATACTGACTGTAAAACCAAATGTTTAGGAAGTAGAAAATAAAGCTGTGGCAATGGTTTCAGGTTTGTTTGTTTTTTCTTAACAGCTTATATGTTATTTATATCTTCACAAATGTCTCATTATTTTCTATTACTATTACTAGTTATTATTAAAAAAATTTTAAATATAGTTTATATAGTTAAATAAAATCATATAAAGCTATATATAAAAGAAAAGAAAAAAAATTGCAAATTTAATTATAAAAGCCCTGTGTCTTTGTGACAGGAATCTATTATAAAGATAAACCAGTTGAGTTGAAGGGCAGCATACAATAAAGTCAACAGCCATTAAAGTCAAGCTTTTCTTTCATGTGTATCCCTCAGCAGTATTTGTTTATAAAGGGTGGCCGAAGAAGCCAAGTTTGAAGAGAAATACATAAAAAAATATACAAATTAATACTTGGGTGTATTTTTTGAGCATAATCTTAAAATTGATTAACAATTTGAAACATCAGAAATATTACAGTCTAATTGCTTGTGAGACTTTCTAAAGAAACTGCAACATAACATACAGTTACAAACAGGTTAAGATATTATCTGTTGTTATACCACATGGTTTACAGATACAAATTTCTTATACCACACAATAATTCAACAGGAATATCTCCTGGATGAGCAAACACTTACGGCAATGGATCAAAGTCTGAGTCATCCATGTTTCCCAAAATGTCTGTAATAGACAGTTCTCTCTTGCTCTGTCCATGATCATTCTTCGATCTGGCCTCAGCACTGTGACCAGTAGCATCACCTTCAGAGATACTACAATACTTAAGTATATTATCACATAAAACATGAAACATTTTTAGTATAATCAAATTCACCAGTTAATTACTAATTATTCTTTAAGAAAAATATTGTTTGTTTGTTTGTATTGAATTTCGCGCAAAGCTACACGAGGGCTATCTGCGCTAGCCGTCCCTAATTTAGCAGTGTAAGACTAGAGGGAAGGCAGCTAGTCAACACCACCCACCGCCAACTCTTGGGCTACTCTTTTAGCAACGAATAGTGGGATTGACCGTCACATTATAACGCCCCCCACGGCTGAAAGGGCGAGCATGTTTGGTGGGACGAGGATGCGAACCCGCGACCCGCAGATTGCGAGTCGAGCGTCCTAACCACCTTAGAAAAATATTACATATAACCTTAATTTACAGTTCAATCACACTTGCTCAAACAAAAAAAAAGGTATTTAAGCAGCTGAAAAGTTTTCTCTTCTTGACTTTTGATATATTATATTTTCTATATTTTGTAACTGTTGTAAATACTTATGTAGCATTGGAACACATGAAAAATGCAACTAAAAAAAGTTAATGAAACTCTTTCAATCAAAAAAAGTATTTCTTTGCACAATGTATTACCACAGCAAGACCATTATTCTCATAAATATAACAAAAATCTGGTTCTTGTCTCAAATGCACTTCACAATGGATTATAAAGAATTAACCTTAATATCTAATCTCTGATATTCCAGAAAGCTCTATTTTCTCAATGTAGTCTATAATTTATCTAATTACTATATAATAATAATGTAAACTTATAGCATAATAAAACTACAACTTCACCATGGTATTGATCACAAATTCACAAACCTAACACAAGAATAGCCTTCAATACAGCCAGTACAGGTTCTGCTTGCATGCTGTTCCTGGCTGCACAAAGAAGATGGCGGTCACATGGAAGTTTAATAAGAAACAGTGGGCGAGGGGCAGGTGCTCCTGATAGAGTTGGGCCTGGTGAGGTGCCTGAGTGGTACATCCAGCCAACACCACCAGATCCTGGTTGAGGCAAGTCCACTGTCCGAAACAAACGAAGAAGAAGATGACAAGCAAGACGTGCTCCAGATTCAGCATCCTGGTCACCATTTCCAGCTAAAGTAAAAAAAAACCATAATATGTTTTATTTTCTTGTAGATTTATCAGTATTAGTTACCTTTAGCCCATCTGAAGTAGATCCAAATTCTCTTCTCTTATTAAGAAATTTGTAAAAAAAAAAAATCAGTGTTTGCATTTCAGAAAAAGAGATGCATTATTAAACATAGTGTGGTCTTCTTGTAAATACATTAGTATATTATTTCTAGATGAAATACAGACATTTGAGTATATCTATTTTCTTGAATAATAGCTGGAATAACATCAAAAACATTTACCATCCAGGCTTATCACACAAAACAGACTAAAATGTACAAGAGTACTACAAACTATTTAACTACCTGGAGATGCAGACAATAAGGAAGGAAGAGCAACATGGACAACAAAATCCTGAAGAGAAAAACATCGTCGAGCCACCAGAATTGAAGTAAAAACTGCCAAGTTATCATGAATAGACAGATCTCCAACCTAGAGTTAGAAATGCAAAACATAAAATTATATATATGTTTTTCCCCTATTACATTGTTCCACAAACAATTAATAAGAAAATGTTGAATATTTTTTAAAAGTCTTAAAGCAAAAACTGAACATTAAAATTAACAAAAAAAAAATCTTACATCAACTTGTGTCAGAACATCAATAAATCCACATCCATGATTGGAAGAACAACACAACGCCTTCAGTACACCAAGCCACTCAGCACTCAGGGAACTACAGCTGGCTGTCAATTCAGCACATAAAATAGAAACCTCGTTCAACCTGTAGGAGTTTAAAAGAACTAATCACTTCCAAGATAATGTAACCAATCAAAATACCTGTCACATAGGTGAAATAACTAGTACAGAAAAAAAAGCTAAAAATACCATGATATACTAATAATCATGCATTCAATATCTATATTAAAAACTGGGCTAATAATAGCAAGTATATACAAGATAATAAGTTACAGATAAAGACTGCAATATGCACATCTGTTTGAACAATATATGATTACAATTTAAGATAGAACAAACAATAAATAAATATAAAGAATTATGATAATAAATGTAATAAAATAATCTGACTTCATAACTATTATCATTAAAGTTCTTATGTAAATAAGACAGAAATAACTGCTAGCTTGACTCCATGCTTACTAGTGAGGTTATATCAGTAAAGGACATAGCCATGCGACTGTCAGCTTGAGTCTATACCTACAATACCTATGTCGTTACATTGGTAAAACTTTTAGAAATACAATGGTAGCATCGATTTTATACCTTTCGTTCACAATATTCTCCAAGAGAACCAAAAACATTGGAATAATGTAAAAACATATCTTTTTAAATACCTGATATCTTTATGCATTTTTTTATGTTACATAAATATTTAATGAATTAAATGATGTTACATAAGCAATAACTTTACAAAACAAGAAAAATATTTTCATTATTTCAATTACGGTGTTTATATACATATTTTACATTCATACTTTTTAATTAGTTTCTTCATTACGTGAATATAAGTGCAATATTGAAAAGAATTAGACATATATATTTTTTATTAGAAGCTTTAGCTGAATGAAATATTTTTATAACTTAACCTTTTAAATGCACCAATCACTGTATAGTAACCACATAAAGTGGTTCAAATTTTCCACTATAAATGCATATCAAGCACATAAAATTAATAGACAAAGCCTAATCTGCACAGAGAACAATTTCGGCTGCCAATTCATATCCAAAATTGGTATTATTTACAGTTGAAAATTGTTTAATTTTTATGATAAAACAGACCCAAAAATGGCATCAAATCACTCCAGTGTTTTCACACTTGGAGAGACAATTGAACTTATGCAAGCTGACAATGATTCTGGCTCTGAACCTGGATTATCCAATGATTTTGAGCATGATATGATCAAAAAGAAGTAAGTGCCTAAAGGATTAATTTTTTTATAAACAATTGTATAATAATTAGAATGACTAATATGGCATCTGCAATAAAGTGTTGAATTGTGTATCACCACAATTTGTAATATCATAAAAGGATAAAAATGAAGGGTTGTATTGTACTGATAAAATTACTAACAAAGCAGGGAAATCATGAAAAACAGGATACGAATCATTATGTTTTCAAGGTATGATAGTTTCTCAAAGATATAAACCCGTACTTTGGGATGTCGAGAAAATTTTTTAAACAATTGATAAATGCATTATTTAAAGGCATGGAGTGGAAATGAAAGTGGGAACATTTTTACATTTTTCTTTGTAAATGACACTTAACAAATATTACATAATGACAAAATATCAGTTATGAAATATCTTTTTAATTTAGTTTCAATTGTTATTTTTACTTAAAATTTTTAAAATTGATATGCATGTGTGTACACAACACCTGAAAGGTGTTCTCTGATCCAGGTAAGACTATTAACTTATCAACATTTTGTACTTTACAAGAACTATAATGAAATAGTATCATAACTAATAACAAACTTCACAGGTGGCCATTTATTTTTGGCTTTACAACATTTTAAGTCTAGAATAACTTGAAACAGGATATCCTGGATACAAAAATTACAATGTATTTCATTCCACTGATACCAGTATAAAAAAAAGCCTAATTAAATTTTGTGAAAAATTTATACTACTGAAAATTATAGGAATTGTAATGTTTTAAAAATATTAGTATCATCAAGGACTAAAATCCATCACCTGATCTTACTTAATACACTTTTATGATGTTTTGAAAATGACCATCAATAATCCATTAAAAACTAATACCAGAATCATTGAATGAAAGTAAAAAAAAAATAATCATTATGAATGCATACATGTTACTGTTTTGCACTTATAAAAAATGTATATTTCTGTTATAAAAAAGTTAAAAATTAGAAATATAACAGCTTGTCAGGCTTCTCAGCTACACAACCTAACAAAATATAATTTTAATGGAACACTATGCTGCTTTTAAACCTAGAATTTCAGTTAGTTTAAAAATTAAAGAATGTAACAGATGTCCTAAAATCCAAGTAATATCACTTGTGAAAGTAATTTTGCACAAAAGAAAAACTAGATTTACCCTTTTTTATCATACACAATGTAAGTGGTTTAATAGATAAGTAAAGTGCTGTATACACTTTATCTTTCAAAAAAGTTACTTCAACAAAATTGGTAAGGAATATATAACAGGTAGCCCAATCTCAAATTTAGCCCTCCTGAAATGGTTAGATAAATAAAAACTAAAGAAACTTGGCTTAACATCATACCTATCAGCATCTCTGGCTATAGAGATAGCATGGACAGCATTACAGACAAAACTATACCGGTTAGGTGGATTCTCGTTCAGCTGCTTTACTTGAAGAGGATCCACTTTCATTCTAATAATATAGATAGTGACATGAAACTTTAAGCTTTACCACCTGAGAATGGTTTTCGCTTAAAAAACAAATATAATGAATAAAGATTAAAAGTAAAACTAGTAACAGAGCTACATAATTTGCTATTAAACAACACATTATGCAAATCAGGTGTCCGATGATCAGTCATGCTCTCTAAAATGGAAGATAAATCGTCAATTAGCCTAGGCAATATATAAGTGTCTGACACAGCCTTTTCACATTTGTCATTCTGAAAGAAATCAGAGTTTAAAATGCTCCAACTGTTCATGAATCAGGATTTTTTTCAAGTAGAGAACACTGGATGAATAGGAACTACCAATTATAGCAGACTGTTGCAAACCAGCTACAAGTGTTTCAAAGTATCATCAGCAGAATGTGGAACTAATAATACAGTTGTTTGAAAACTGAACAAACAAAAACAGGTGATCACTGTCTGGTGATTCTACCTCACCACAATCATAGGGTACCCACTTCAAGAGTGAATCAGGTATTTGAAGCTACAAAAAGATGATGTGTTAGTACATATATAGTTAGAAACAGACTACAAAAAGTCATGATGTACGAGACACACGCGCGGTGAGGCATTCCATTTGTAGCAAAGTTCACCTGCTTTGATATCAAAACATATGGAGACTTTTCATTTTACAAATGTGTTACTTTAGCTTCACTCTGCAACCAGATAACAGACGTATGGTAATTTTGAGAAAATCTAGAACCAACTCCTACCTGCATATAGTATGTTTATAGTACTGGTGGAAGTGTGATGTGGATTAGAAAAAGTATCAGTACATATATATACTTTGTGCAACAAAACAGTACCACTACTGCTAAACTTTACAGAGATACATCCAACAGCCCTCTGTACTGCTATGTGCTGGTGAAATTGGCCTACTTCAGCTTAATGGATAATAATACCAGCCTTCACCACTAAAGTGGTTGACGAATTCCTTGAAAAAAGAACAGATTTACCAAACAGAGTAGCCTACATGTATGAGAAGTTCTTGGGAGATGCATCATATCTCATCAAGTGACTCTAGACACTAAATATGTGATAAATTACTGTCATTACTCATAACTCAAAGATCTTATTTTTTGTATTTAGCATTCTATAAAACAGGATATTTGCAATTTTTAATATTTTAGCTATGACAGGACAAAATCATTGTAATAAAATAAGTTATTTTTTTAAACTCAGGTGTCTAATGATATATCATATGAACTAGAATTGATTTGTCATTAAGCCTATACTTAAGAATTAATATTTGATAAAGGTGGCTTAACATCTTTATTGTTCATGGTATTTCAATGGAATATAATCAGTAAAAGCAGTGAGGGCAGCCTTATACCAGTGTTGCATGCTTAATATCAGAGACATAACATGATTTCGGGGTATTCTCAGCCATTCCTAAAAATGCTGTTTCAAGGGGAGTCAGTACACAGTTTTACTTTCTTTAAAATAAGAGTATGTTTTGCAAATACTCATGTAACCCTTGTTTTAAAAATGAGACTCAAAATAAGAAAAAGCCTTTCACTAATATAGTACAGTTTTACTTGTAATTACTGTTTTAGTAAACAAAAAAAAAATGTAGTGCCTAGCAAAATCTCAGAAATAAAAATGCCAGACACAAGTACTTGCTTTGAAGATTAAAAAAACTGTAGCTACTTATTTACCATGTTCTTATGCCTGGTATCACTTAACAATATTTTTAATCTTTAATAACATCAGAAAACAATGTATTAAAAAAAAACAATGATAAATAGATGTCAAAGCTCCATTTTCTAATATTGGGTATAAAGCTTATTTCCAGTGACATTAAACATTTAACAAATTATAAATCATGTGTTGCTACATCTTTCTAGCTAAAAGCATTCAAACTATGAAATATGTAAAAATACATTTGATTATCTGAACTCTGCCATCATTTCATAAATTATGGTTGCACACTAAAGGAGTTTTTAGCACCAATCAAAGCACAGGCTCTCCTTCCTTCTATTATGGAGTCATGTCCCAGCATATCTTTCAGTAAGCAGTCCATGCAGTGTGGCACCATTAATAATTTCAAACCACCAATCGCAAGGAGGTAACTGGGCAGCAGCAGCAGCAGCAACCTGCTGCTATTTTTTGTTTATATGTTACTTCATTAATTATTAATCAATTTGTATATATAGGTGTTAAAAGATTTCTTTTTTTTTCCACCAGAGGTGAAATTGAAAAGAGAATCTATGAATAGAGGCCTAAGACATTCATTGATTGGCCATAGCCTCTGCTGTGGACTGCTGTTTCGCCTATTCAAAGCTCAACAATTCAACGGAATGTTATAACTTTATTCACAAACCTAAATTGATTTAGATTACTATATGGTGAAGTAAAATGGACTCAAAACCCCCACAGATATTAAGTTATTTATTTTTACATAACAATTATAATTATATAAAGTATTTTTTCACCAAGTTTCTATGTAAATAAGGAGACTGTGCTTTCAATATAGGAGATCAAGTATGCTAACTGCTGTTTGACACCATAACAACAAGGCAAACAAACAAGCTCAGTCTAGCTTTACAGCTAGATATATAACTACACAAACTAAGCAAGTCAATCCAACATAACTGTTGTATTCTAAATATAACCCAAAATTCATTTGAACATTTATAAGAAATTAGGAAGAATATTAATATTTTAAACTACAGTCACTGAGAAAAAAAAAGTTATCTTTTTAATTTAATAAAAGATATTTTAATATTACATAATTTTTTATAACAGCAGAGTTAAGTATTTTACTTAATGGTAACCAAGCCTGACACTGTTGCTCCAGTTTGGCACCATTCCAGAAATTCATGTTTTAAAAGTTAACAAACATCTCCACAACAATATATTAACAGGGCAAACAGACATGAGCATAATATAGTATTAACAAATTCAAACTAAAAGTGCACAATCTACAAAAAAATTAATCTAAGTTTACTGCTATATTCTCAAAATAAATCAAAATTAATTAGAATACTCATAAAAAAGTAAGAATAATATTAACTGGGTCCTAAGTAAAAAACAAAGTTTTAAAATTGTTTTAACCCTCTTTTCAAATGGATAGAATTTTTCAACATCTCAACTAATATTTAAGTAAATACACTTTTGATGAAACTTAACAGCTTTTAGTTTATTTTAGGATCAATTTTTTTAAAAAATGGTTCTTTATAGGCATATTTTGATGAAAAAACATTATTTAAAACATACTGCGTGCTTCCACATACCTTGGATTGTTAATATACTCTATCATATAAGTAGTGTTCCACAAAAGATTGAGAGCTGATGGTTTATGAGAGCTATACAGAGACTGTTTAACTTTGGGATACATGTTGCTGAACAGGTCTGGTACTTTAGACTATAGAAAAAAGAAAGTTACATTTTTTCATCTCCAATTTAAAAGCATTGCACAAAATCTGCAATCCAACTATTTCTATCAGAAATATTTGTGGTTTCATTTTCCACACTATCTACCATATGATGTAGGTTGCAGAGTGCTTCCAATTAAAAACCAATATTATCAATGAATTTTGTTTTTTTAAATACTTTGTAATAACAAATTAACAAAAACTAACTAAAAACAAATAAATGATATCATATTGAGAATTAATTGCACTTTAAAAACATTGATTACGGTATTTTGCTGCCCTTGGAATTAATTCCTCTATTGTCAGTCATGCTAAATCTGGTGGCCAGGATTATGCACTACATTTTTCTTTGTAAAAACTCCTACAAGGGACAGCAAGATCATATTATGACAGTCTTTCCAAAAAATCTCCATTGTGCAAGAATGTTTAAGTAAGCCAAATGCACAAAAAGCCCATGGATGCAGAATGATGCGACTTTACAGATATGTTGGAAAAGAGGAGGATAGTGCAATCATCAGTTTCATTCTACTTGGTGTGTAGGCATGTTACCATGGCCTTGACCTATGACTTAACACCTTATCTTGATGTAACCGTACTTTCATGGTATTCTGGCCATACAGTGTAGGAAGATCATCTTGCATGATTTGTGTCAATAAACTTTCTTGCTCTCTGTGTTCTACATGGTCTTTAAATGGCCCACTTAAGAGAAACCTGTGGCAAACATAAAGTAATGAAAAAACGTTCTTTACATTTCCTTTACCATATTCGAATGTCATTGTCACCTCTTGATCTGTAGCAAGTTGCTCGTTTGTCATCACAGACATTCAAGTACAACCAGGTTTATGGAATGTTGCAATAAACTTCCAAATATCAAGTGCAAAGCTTTTTCAAAATAGTTTTCAATAGTTTATATTTCTTCCCCTAACATATTTGAGAAATAGCTGGTGCACTTGTGGCTTATGTTTCTTTATAAGGGCAAAACTAGAGGATAAACTCATGCTTTGTGTAATGTATGTACTAATTATTTGACTATCAAAACACTGTCTACGGGAATAAAAAAAAGAATATAGATGGGATAAAATCCTCCACCCCCTGCATACAAAGAGTGTACTGACATATACACGAGCCACACATGCAGCATAATTAAGTGGAATACTATATACATGAGAAGGGTATATGTTTTAAGTAGTTATATCCTTTAAATAATGCTATTGTTGTATTATGTAGTTGGACATGAATGAAACAAAAACCTACTAAGCAGAATATGGAGTTGTATTTAGATTTAAAGTAAAGTGTAAAAACATGGAATGCCTATAAACGAAATATCTCTCTAGACAACATTTTTTGTATAAACATCTTGTCTTTGTGGATAATTGCCACCTTTGACCAAGATGTTGAGGTTTTTTTCTTGATCAAACATTTGTTAAAGCAATGTTATAAGATAGAGAATTTTAAAATTATGTTATCAGGAAATGTAAAAATCAACTGTCTTCATAAGTTGCTATTTCACTTATTTTTCTTATTCCTTTCATAATGGTATCAACTCTTTTTTACTCTCCCTTAAAGTATCAACAAAGTGTCAGGTCTACTTCCACCAATAATGAAAATGGTGTAATATTTTATTCCCCTAGCAGATAAACTTGTTCTTCACGTACGAAGCATATCTAAACTTTAGGCCTAAATGTCTATTTTTTGGCACCTGTATCAAGATAGTTGGAAACATATAATAGTTATAATACAATAATTTTTTTAATTTATGGCATCAAGAAATGTAAAAACCAACTGTAGTCTTTTTTTTTTATATTTCTTGTGTGTGTATATATGCATCTAAATTATATTTGCATATCACCTGAAACCTGTAATTTATTTTCTTTCATGCAATTGAAAATGAATGAAATTGTGGCAGTGACTATTAAGGCGGATTGTCATAGATAATACAGCATGTAAACTCGTGGTTCCTGTAAGAAGCATATTTAAACGTTAGGCTTAATTGTAAATTTTTAGGCAGCTGTTGGAATTTGTATTGAGATATAATGGTATTAATGTTATTTATAAGACAAAGAAATGTAAAGAATTAACTTAATGTGTTTCCTCGTGTATTTATGTTATTGAAATAACTGTCTTGAAAGTTAATTTTATAAATCTCAAAGTTTTGCACTCGTACAGAACAATGCATGTTAAATGTTGTTCACTCTTGCACTCGTATAAATGTGAAAGTATCCCTGTATGATTAGTCAATAAGAATATTGGTTGTCTATGTGAGCTAGCACATACACACACATACTGACTGACATACATTGTTCTTTTGATTACACAGGTATGTTTGAATTGTCTTGTACATTGTTAATTGGTCCATGTACAGCTTGTTGACATTTGCTCTACCTATGTGTGTGGTGGTGAGAGGGTTGCCATGTTGAATGATCAGCTATATAGATGCTAACCATACTGCCTGTGGTAACACAGCTTCACCTGTAGCAACACACCATTATATTAACATATGAAAATCATTCTTATAAAGTATGATTACCCCACCTTTTTTTTTATATAAGTGTTTGTTTTTCTCCTAGAACTTAAAAATTTTAATCACTTGACTTTAACTTAAAATAAAAACATTTTCAAAAGTTAAGAGAACATGAAATTACTTGAAGTTAAAAAAGGTGACAAGTGCAAATTCTTTGAGTGCATTACATAATACTGTAAAATAATTTCAAGTCTAAACAGCATTTTTGTGGTATGTTTAGTAGTAACATTTAAAAATAAAATTAAAGTGATGTTTCTACTGTGATTTACAGTTATTCTTTATGGTTTTGACAAAAACAAAAAACTTTGCTTTCTGTAAACCTTCTGAAGTATTTATTCTCAGAAGTAGTTTAAATTATTTAAAATAAACAAGAAGAAAAGCTTTTAGTCATAACAGACATAAGGTATCTTATTTTAATTCCTTTGTTAACTTAAGAAATTTCTACTTTGTTGTTGTGCTTTTACAATAAGATTAGAAGCTTTAAATAACAAATAAAATTTACTTACTAGCTTTTTTTTTAGAGAATCCAGGAAAATCTAGAATGTTATATGTACATCAATTTTATTCCACAGCCTCAAAAAATAACATAGTTTTATCTATATAGTGACAGCCTAAAAGCTTTGATATAAATTACTCCAATAAAAAAGTTTTACCTTTAAATAGCTGCTACAAGAGGTATACATGTCATAGAGATAGCACAATATACATCGTTCTGCTGATGTACAGTCTGTTGGGCTATTTAGTTGCTTTATGATTCTGCATAATCTATAAAAAGAAATTCAACTGAAAATGATTAGCTAATATTGAAAATATAAAACAATTGGTCACTAATATAATGCTACTATAAGTTAGTACCATTATAATGTAGAATAAAACAGCTTAAAGTGTGTAAAACTTTTTTTTTTAATTAAAAATGTTGTTTTGATTAAGTGTGGCATCTTGAGGTACAAACATTGTAACAGACACCAAATAATAACATAAGTAGGATAAAACCTTATCACTCATGCACGGGGTTGTGAACTTTATCTTTGAAATAACAATAAATTAACATCACAGGAGTGTTGAATCTTTGAATTAAACTTCTTACCCAAGAAGAAGATTGCTCAAAAAATCTAAATGCGACCCCCTTTTGCAAAAAACACACATAAAAGCAGAATATAACTTTTTCTGATTTTGCATTCATTTAATAGTGAACACAACCACTACAATGCATTGGCAGCTCAGCTTTGTTAATAATGGCATATACCACATCCACATATAATCTCTCGCTGCATCTTTATTTATGCATTTTATGGTTTCTAATAAGTTACCATTAGGATTTTACAGTGCAGCATGTTGAATATTCAGGCACAAGCTCATAAAAAAATTATGACTTACATCAATGTTGTCATGAACTAAAATTATGTTTAACACATACATACATATTTAAAACAGTTAAAAGTGTTTTGTAACTTTTATGTTACATAATCTTTCTAGAAGCAGTATTCAAACATTATTGGGCTCTTACTGTAGACAAAAGCAATATAATAATATTGTTGCATTCATTTAGATGCATTTGTTACCATATGTGTGTGTGTGTGACTGATGGTTTGAGGTTAAAAGGGTATGCATATTTGTGTATATATATTTTTGTTTGAGGTTTAGAGGTATAAATTTTTGTGTGTACGTGCTAGACTTTTGCATTTCAGAATTTTTATGGTGGGATCCTCTTCAGTACTGTAAGCCAATACTACACTTTTTTACTGTCCAAACTCCCTGTCACAGAACTAACTAGATAATTATCTTTAAGTATTCAAATTAAAAAACATTTAAAAGAAACATCTGTAACAAAACCTAAAGCAAATAACACATTAGCTACACAATGCCATTGCTAAAAAGTTGAATTTTTTTGTGACTTCAAAGAATTAAGAATTACTTTTACTGCAATTACTTTATAGCACACTTTATGCAAAAACTTAAAATAAAAACCATTTAATTTGATAAATGCTTGTCTATTGTACGCACGTAGTATTTTAATTCTTTTACAGTACTGTATAAAAATGTATTTATACTTCATAAAAATTAAATTCCAAGACATAATTAATAATAAAAAAAAAACTTGTATTACCCTTCAAAAGCAGAAATGGTCTGTTCCTGTGATACAAGTAACCAACAATGATAACGATATAAAATTCCAACAATGTACAGACTCATGGATGTAGCATACGTTCCTGCTAATAAAGAACCCTTTTGAACAAGTTGGGTTTCCACATCAGCTAGCTCTTTCAATAACTGAAAACACATAATAAACTAGTCAATATATTTTCATATCCAATTTATTCCTCTCTTATTTTTATTGGGATTGGATTTAATGGAATAAATATATATGAATGACTGTAAGGATTAGTAGACAAATTAGAGATCAATAAGTAATCTACATACCAACTCTTACTTCTGTAAGTTTTTTGTATTGTATTAGTAAATCCAAATTAAAAAAGTGCTTTACATTTAAATACTTCAATACAATATGAATATTTTTAAGGGTACTTTCCTTAGCTATTTTGATATAAGAAGATATGGCATTTATAAGTTAATATTCTATGATTATAGACACAATAATTTAAATTACATATTACAATTTCATCACATTTTCAAACCACAATATATGGTGAAATAAAGTTGGTAAAAAGAATTGGAGATCACAAACTTGCTCATGCTCTACAGTTGATATTACTCAAACTTTAGAAATTGTAGTGATATTTTCATAACTTTTACACTAAAGCTATAAAAATATATTACTAACACCTTTGAATTGGAAAAGGCTTGCTTCAAAATAAATTCATTCTAACTTTATTTTACAATTCAAATAACTAAAACTTCAAAAATACAGTTCAAAGTAGAGCTGAACAATTTTTAGTGTTTTTTAAAAATCACAATTTATTCAAATTTCAGAACAAAAGACTCACCTGTAGACAGAATTCAATAAGCCCATGGATACTAAGAGCAATTTCCATCAGGTCGAAAAGGAAAGACACATACTCTACAAGAGGAAGATAGTTTGAGTTACCATTAGCAAATCCATTTAACATCTCAACCACTGAAGATGCACAGGACTGTGTCACTACGTGTTGGTCAAAATATGAGAGTGATTGAAAACGAGCAGTTACAGCTTCAAAATTGAATCCTTCTTTGGTATGTTTCTTAACCTTGCCTCCATCTGCCATGTCCATGCAAGACTTCTTGCTAAACAGCTTCATTATTTCTTTTGACACTTTCTTCAGTGCATGGCGGGCTTCATCACGGGCCTTTCCCACCCCGTATAAGAGGATATGTCTTTGATTACAGTCATGTGATGATGCTTCATCCTGTGGTAGAGGAAAGTGGGTCGTGTAAAGCAAGTGACGGAAGTTCTCTGGTCGAGATGGCATGGAAGTAGTGCCATTCCCCGCGGCACTGTCACTACTGACACCAGGAGCCGTTGCAGTTGGAGGGTGCCCAAGAGGGGTGGAAGCAGTGAGTGGAGTAGCATCGTCTCCCCTGTCTGACCCCACTGAATCTGGAAGTAGAAGATCTAGTAGTCCCAGGGACATAAGTTTAGTAGAACAGTCAGAGGAAGCATAGAAGTTAAAACCTATCCCCGAGACATGCCAGTGAAAACTTAAAAACATTAACAGAAGTCAGGGAAAGTCTCATGCAAAAGGATGGATCAGATGTCATGCACAAGTATAGACAGAGAACTTAATTTATATTATTGAGAACAAACATGAAAAACAATTACCATTTTTCACAAGTGAAAAGGTACTAACAGGCTAACATACTGTATCATGGTAAAACTGACTTTATGTGTATTTTATATAATGTTTTAACCCTCTAAACAGTCTTACACTATGGCCATTCACCATACTTTGTTAAACATGCTTTACATAATTATTGCAGCATTTTATCTTTTTAGATGAAAAAAAAAACAATTTCAATCTTCCTTAGCTTCAGCAGGAAATTGGTACTTTCTATAACAAAAACCATTAATATAAAATTATTCTATCAGGCAAGAAGCACACAATATTTAGCAACATTCTTACTAGCTTATGAACATCAGATATCTTACATTGATAAACTATAACAGATATTATACAGCACTATTTTCACATCTGATATAGAAATATACTGTATCCTACCAAAAGGTCTAATGACAGCTAAACACACACACAAACTCTGCTAACATAAATACACTGTATCCTACCAGATGTATGACAGCTAACACACGTACAAACTCTGCTAACTTAAACGCCTTGTATCCTACCAGTTGTATGACAGCTACCACACACATGACCTCTGCTAATTTAAACGCCTTGTATCGTACCAGTTGTATGACAGCTACCCCCACACACAAACTCTGCTGACTTACATACCTTGTATCCTACCAGTTGTATGATAACTACCACACACATGAGCTTTTCTAAATTAAACACCTTGTATCCTACGAGTTGTATGACAGCTACCACACACACGAGCTCTTCTAAATTAAACACCTTGTATCCTACCAGTTGTATGACAGCTACCACACACATGAGCTCTTCTAATTTAAACACCTTGTATCCTACCAGTTGTATGACAGCTACCCCCACACACAAACTCTGCTGACTTACATACCTTGTATCCTACCAGTTGTATGACAGCTACCACACACGAGCTCTGCTAATTTAAACGCCTTGTATCCTACCAGTTGTATGACAGCTACCACACACACGAGCTCTTCTAAATTAAACACCTTGTATCCTACCAGTTGTATGACAGCTACCACACACACGAGCTCTTCTAAATTAAACACCTTGTATCCTACCAAGATATGTAATGACAACTATAAAGTAGCAACTCTGCTAAATTAAACACCTTGTATCCTACCAGTTGTATGACACCTTATACACACACACGAACTCTTCTAAATTAAACACCTTGTATCCTACCAAGATATGTAATGAAAACTATAAAGTAGCAACTCTGCTAAATTAAACACCTTGTATCCTACCAGGAGATATGATGATAGCTACAAATTAGCAACTCCGCTAAATTAAACACCTTGTATCCTACCAGGAGATATGATGATAGCTACAAATTAGCAACTCCGCTAAATTAAACACCTTGTATCCTACCAGGAGATATGATGATAGCTACAAATTAGCAACTCCGCTAAGTTAAACAACATGTATCCTCTCAAAAGATCTAATAAGAGCTACTATGCAACAGACTAGCAAGCTGTAGAAATGTTTAAAGGACAACCAGGACATGTTTTAACAACTAGCAGTAAACTCCTTAAGAACAAGAAGATGTTATGACAGTGACCTTACAGGCAGGGTTTGCAGTCAGTACCAGTATTGGGTCGTTAGTATCAGAACTAGTATATAATGTATCATATGTTGAAAATAATATCTGTTATCACATGTCTCATCTTCAGAATTTTTACCAAATGCCTCCTCTGGTATTTCAGCTTTGCTTTTCACAGGATTATAAATGTTTGATGTGGTAATTTTGAGTTCATACTTCAGTCGATAAGCGAATCCCACTGTGAAAATTGGCAATAGCATGAAATAAAGGAAACTGGTGACTCCCATGCTCTGGAAGAGAACGTGAATGTGCCTACGTGACTGACTGCACATTAGGTAGGTGCATGCATGATTAACCCTTAGCATGCGGACAAGTGAAACTGCACGTCATAACGTTTTAGTGAGTTACATTCAAAATTTAATTAAACTACTTAATTATCATGGTATACGAACAAACTTGACATCAAACCATAGATAAAAAATCAAATTTTTATATTATATAAGTTTTAGGTTCTTAATTATATAAGGAAATATTTAAAAACAACCTCAAATTCCCCTAGTGTGAGAATTTAAATATTTGTTCTTGAGCCGTATCCTCTTTTGGACTTGTTTTGTTCACCCCCTAGAAAACTAAGAAACGTAACATAAAAATATTTTCTATAATTTTGGCATCCATATTCTGAAGCTATATTTGTATATGCTTCAATCTTATGGGGCTAAAGAGCAATCAATAAAAATTCAGAAACCACTTTCCACGCCTACCTCTGACATGATGTACTTTACCATTTGCCAATAGATTTTTTTGAGGTTAACTCCGATTAAATTTATAACCAATAGAAAGCCTAGATTTCAACTGATTCATTGCCATAGTTATCATACCATGTTGACTTACAGATAATTGACAATTTGGTCTGATGTGGAAAAAATTTCCCACGAGAACACACTGGGAGAAATAGTTGAATTTCTAACCGCTCAAGTCACATGATTACAGATGCTCAAGTACCGTCCCAGCAACCTGGTACTGCTGGTACTATTGCAAACTCTGCTTGCAGATGTGCTAACTTTCAAACAACAAACTTCTTATATACTACTGCAAGATGTGAAAAGAGATACCATACAGGAGCATTATCTCAATGTACTATATACCAGATGATATTACCATTACAGAACAGCAGTCTGGGCCAATAAGAAATGTTAGCACTTTCTACAGTAACGAGACATTATACAACAAGCACCATGAAGCAGCCCCTACATCAGAAAATTATGATAGCACAGCTTAAAATTCTACGTACAGTTTACTGGAAGTATAAGAAATTAAAGTGTTTGACATAAATAAATATATTAAACCTTAAAATAAAAAGTATTTCTAGAAACAATAAATCCTTTACTTTAAAACATCACATGCACATATATATATTTTTTCTAAAAACTATATGCCTTGTTTTACTTATCCCTTCATTCCTGGGTGGAACTGCTCTAAATTATTATTTTTATATATAGTTGCTTAATCCTAATCAAGGAGTCTTAGTCTTTACAAATATTTATTCTTATTCAAAGTTTCACCAAGTAACTTACGTATGAAACATACAGATTTTAATTTAACAGAAAAGAAAAGTTTATTCTGCAGAACTTTATATAGGTGTTTGATACTTCAAACTGTACTGCAATGCTTGAAATATGACAGTCATAGTAGCATTATCTTGCCAATTAGAATCCTCAAAATATACTAAAACAGACTGTTGACTCTAATCTTAACTCATCAGATGGTGTTTGGTAGAATTAATTTTCATTGCTATGCATACCTTAGCACTTTTGCTGCTATCTAGCAACATTAACCACCAATCTGAGAATATGAATACAGTTATTTTAAGTTAATAAGCTTAATATGACATTTTTTTATTTCTAAATAACTGGCCTAAATTGCAAATTAAACTTTATGTCATCTTAAAAAACTCCTAAATGTTTCCACACTGTAATGTTTTTTGTTTTTAGTCAAAGATATAGTTTTTTCATAATAAACCAATTCCACTTGGTTTGTTGCATGATATCTAACAGTGGATGTTATTCTAACTTATTTTCAACATTACATTATAAAAAAACATTACATCTGTTTAAAAACATTTTTTCAATACATCAACGGTTACATCAAGCTATTTTTCAGGACGAGGTGTCTTCTCATAAACCTAGTTCCTGATTTTTTTTATTTTAGGAGCAAAATATAGTATAAACAGTGATTTGAAAAAACTATAACAGAATAACCATATTGCAGCAAGGATTCATATAAAAACAGTTCCTGATTTTTTTTTCTATTTTATGAGCAAAATATGGTGTAAGCAGCGATTTGAAAAGCAAAAAAAAATTACCATATTACAACAAAACTTCACATAAAAACAGTTCCCAATTTTTTTTTTAAATGAAAATATGTTCTAAAAAATCTGCTTCTGATAGTTGCACACAGCTACACAAGGGCTATCTGCATCCTCATTTTGAATTAAAAGACTAGAGGGAAGGCAACTAGTCAACAGCACTCACTGTAGAGTTTGTACTACTCTTACTGAATAGTGGATTTGACCATCATTCTTATAACAGCACAAGAACTACTGACCCTCAGATTCACAGTCCAGCAATCTAATTACTGGGCCAGTCCAAGCCCATTTAAGTGTTACTATTAAAACATATTAAAAAATTATTGCATTGGAGAAAGACTTTACATAAAGGCAGTTCCTGACTTTTTTTTTTCCATTTTAATAGGGAAATATGTTGAAATAGTAACTTAAGACTATGACAGAATTAATGTATTGCCACAAGGCTTATTTTTCATAATTTTCAATGATAAAATCTGTTTTAAAACTATCAAAAACTTTATAACTCTAGATAACTACTGGATATATTGTGACCAAATCTCTGTCGACAACAAAACCATGCACTAAAAAGTTCTATCCAAATAATATATGAAAGCTTCTTAGATTTTCAAAAGGTTATTCATAAGTTTGTTAAAGCCAGATAAAGAAGTTGTAAAAGTAAGCAAAAAGAATAAGTACTTGTAAACAAGTGTCACATAAAAAAAGTATATATCTGTTTCTAACAGTCACATTGGCCATAGACAAAGAGAAATGATTAAAAAACATTAAAGGAATGATATTCTACCAAACATTTCAAAAAAAAAAAGCTGTTGTCTGAGTATCATTAAAATCTTTCAAATTCAATGACAAATATGAGCCTGATGATAAAATGATTGTAATACTTTTTTTTTTAAATTAGCAGGACAATATCTTTTAAAACAAGCAATTACGTGTAAACTTAAGCCTATAGTCATGTTTACTAAACAATATTTTGTGATGGCCAAAAAACTGACAGAGAACAGATATACTGAGCCAAACAGTTATCAAATCAACAATCACTACAGAAATAATTGCAGTTACCTGGCTGGTCACTCATGTTCTGCTGACCTTCTTTGATGTTCTGAAGAATCTGGTCAAGATCTGCATCTATGTGAGCATCATCAAGGTCTGTGGGGGCATCCCATGACCCCTGTCAACAAGAAATGTTAATAAAAACAACTCACACAATAAAACATCAAGAGTAGTTCTAGGTTACTTTAGATGTTTCAAATTTTCAACATTTATTTATGTTGAAGAATACATTGATGGGAAATACAAGAAAATACAGACTACACAGGCTCACACAACTTTAAATGAAGCAGGTAGTTACATTTCTTAAGCATTCAAGCTTTATTCCCCCTTTACAGTTTGCATAAACAGTATCCTTAACATCTAAATGTGGTTTAAACTGAAAGAAATACATACTTAAATGATAATGACGTGCGCTTTAATTATAATAATAATGTAATGTAATGAATGTTTTTTTACACAACTCTTAGTTTCAAGCACTCAAATAATATAAAAATGTTTATCTAAAAGACAAACTAGATCTTTGCTGATGAGCTTTAAATACAATCTAATATCAATTATCAAAACAACCTTGTATTTTATGTTGGCTAACTTAGATAATTTTTTTCATCAACACTGTGTTCCTATACCTCATGCCTGTTTGTATTAGGCCTATTGCTCACGGGATCAAACATGGGTAAGGGGTCTTGCTGTCGGGTAGAGTCACTTCCTACAAACCCAAGCCCTCCTGTGCTGCCAGGACCAGGTGAAAAACCCCTAGATGGAGTTGCCATGAAACCTGTAAGAGGAGGCTCCAATGCTGTTACGTTTCTTCCTGCTCCGGGCACCAAAACTCCCAACAATCCTGGTTGCATTCCAGGAGGCTCAGCAAAACTTCCTCGTGATATAAGAGTACACATGTATGCATCATGGGAAAAAACATCATATCGAATAAGTTCAGCAAACAGTAAAACCAAATTAGAAAAACCAATCTTGCTTTCTTGTGACATCTTTTCATCTGAAACAACATACAAAAAAAAGGTTTAGGTCATTTGTATTTTACTTTGAAAGTAATGTGTGTAAAAGAAGATTGCAAATGAAAAATAATGTAAGAAAGCAAAAGCTTTAATCTCAACAAAACAACTAAACAAAATAATATACTCAATCAATTAATGTGTTTTTTATGAAATTTTATTATCTAACTAATCAAAATTTGAAGTATATATATATATATATACATAATTACAAGGGATGCAAAACTTTTACTTTTTTTTACAACAATTCAAATATACTACTTAATTTTTGTCATGTGGAATTATCATGACTGTTCTTATAACACTATCATCAGTACAGACCACAAGAACAACAAGGCAAACCATGGACTAAAACAGCAGCATTGCTACACATATTTGAAAGTAACTCTTACCTATTACAGGAGCTTGAGTATCAAGAAAATCCACTAACAAATTTTGATAGAGTGGCAAACCAACAGGAACCATCCCACCAGAGTCTTGGGAGTCTTTTTCATCCATCATCTCTAAGTCTCCAAATTTCTGAAACCAACAAGGATATGTATGAATTTCAGACCAATCATATGTATATTTATAATATTAGAATTTTCTGTGTGTGTGTGTGTGTGTGTGTGTGTGTGTGTGTATATGTATGTAAAACTCTGTAATCAGATCTTACTATGAAAGTGAGGCTCAATAAATTATGCTGTGTACCACACATAAGAGCACAATTTCACTAAAAAACAATCCTGTATTTAAATGCAAGCCAATCAAATTCTCAACATAATAAATTTATTATACAGAAATTAACTAAAATCCTATAATGGATAAAAGAATCAGTGAATATAGACAAATTAACTAATACAAATCTAAATGTTTATATATACCTCAGTTGTGAAATCAGTTTGTCGCTTCTCTAATAATTTTGCTACCACCACTGCTCGATGCTCTCCTGTACGATTGGTGGTAACAGCCCACTCACACAGTAGTTTGATTACAGGTTCATCCTGTAAAAGAACTTCTCCAATAGTAGTACGTTCCTTACTAAAGCTCTGAGGAAACACCTTGCTATATAAAGTGTCCAAAGAGTTTCCAGATTCTACTTTATCAAAACTATGTCTATCCAAGGCATCCAGAGCATTCAAGACTCTTGTGATGGTAGTACCTGTAAAGGTGATATATATACATTAATATATTTTAACCATATAGCTAAAAACTGGTTAAACATATTATAATGGGGTTTTGTAGTACTTAACACTAGGAATTCTCCTTAAGTTGAATAAAGCATTGAGTCATATAACGTGATGTAGAACTGTATCTAACAGACCATACAAACCTAGAAGCAACCGACTTAGTTTTAACACTTTTCTCACAATAATCTTAATAATGATAATATGGAAGTTGTTATACACTTCACTTAGTGAGAGAATAGGGAGCAAACATAAGCTGACAATGAAAAATAAACTGCTTCACATACCTGTCTAGTAGTGACCAAAAGATAGCATTAAATAGTCTGTTTGGACTTACACTTCTATACGCAATTAGATTTTACATTGAACTAAAAGAAATATACTGTCAAAAGCATAAAAGATCACAAAAGCAGCTGAGTCATAATTATAGAAACTTAACAAACTGAATCTTTTTCTAAAACTAGACCTCCTTTTGTGAAAAAACAATGAAATATAACAAGTAAAACTAAAACTGAAGAGTCAAATGAACTTAACCCTTTCCATACCAGAAAAAATATAATTTGATTGAGTTTTTCTATCATTTTTATGGTGTGAATTTCCAAGATATGTTGAGAGACATTGTTCTGAAAAACATTAAAAATACATTCTTGCTTCTAGGAATTTAAAATTTTATTATCATTGATGAGAATGATCTATTTTATGTAACCAGTGAATTCCAACTTGCTTGATATTTATCAATATATTTTATCAGTTGCAGTAATCACACTTCCAGCTATAAATCATAAAAAAAATTATTAACAACTGTCGTCAAGCTAGGTACCATGATTTTTTGCTAACAATGTTTTTGTGTCTGATAAATATAGTTTCTTTTCAATACATAATTATAACCATTTCTTTTACTTGTTTTGATATGATAAATTTAACAATAAATGAATATGAGTCATCAGAATATTTTGCCATCACATACTGTACTCAATAAACCTAGCTAAGCTTACAAGAGGAAATTTCTGTAACTTTCAAACAGAAATAATGTAAAAAAAAAAATTTTTTTCAGGAACAAAATCATGTAAAAACTATAAAAATTTCCAGATTTATGTATAAATGTTGCTTCCAATAAAATCCTATGTTCACCCCTACAGGAGATCTGCTTAGTCAGTATTTTAAGAAATCCCTTTATTTACTCTATACTGATGTAGCTAGCTCATAATGTACTCTATCCAATCATATTTAAACATTACCTATTTTCAAAGCTGAGTATCTTTAGTAATTGTTCAGAGCACATGTTGTGTCATCATAAAATGGTAGCAATGAAAGACTATAGTAATAAAATCACTAACAGAGAAGGAAAATCATATGAGAAGCAAGAACTGAATCATAACTTCAAAGGCTTTTAATTTCCAGGTAAATACAAACCTATACTTTGGGATGGAAAGAAAAAATTCTAAATATCAATAAATGTATTATTTTAGAGAAAGATTCCTCAAAGCTGCATGGAGATGAAAATTGGAACACTTTCTTTTTCCCTGTTAATTACACAAGTAGATGTTACAAAATGTAAATTCTAAAGTAATTTTGAGTTAAACTTTTTTAAAATAGAGACAGAATTATTCTTTTACTTAATATTTGAAATATGGTATGCAGGTGTAGCACTTAACATTTGAAAGTTTGCACATTTATTGTGATAGGAGGGTTAAATAACATCAGGTAGTTTTATGAGATATGCATGTTGTTGTAAAATATGTCATAATGTTAGACAGGTACAAGTGTTAATTCCAGTGTAAGTAAATAAACAAGACAGAAACATATGTATACAAATATAAAAAAGTAATTAAGCAAGAAAGAGGCAGAAGCAGAGAAAAGATCTCATTCACAAATAAAGAGAAAAAAAATCTTTCAGTTAAGTTTAATGTCACAAGAATGCTAATAAATTTCTTTTATCTATCTGCTTTAAATTTAAATCCATTTTCAATATCAAAAATCAGCAGATCATTAATAGAATAACCCTACTGATCAAAATATGGAGCAAATGGAAGCCCTTTTTCATTATCAATATAAAATTTATTTTTGTTGAAACGATCTGCAAAGCTTGGCTAGGTTTATTCACCATAATGATAGTTATATTTTTGAGCTTGGAAAAAAATCAAGATGAAGAAAAATGGATCTGTTTTTCAAGAAGCCCGAGACTTTCTTGAATTTGAATGATAGGGAATTACAAGAAGTATGTTATATTGTGTAGTGTTGGAATGTTAGAACATGCATTTTCCTGAGTGTTGCTTAGGTTTTTTTTCTTTTTCAGAAAGTTTATGCAAAGATGCTATAAAGACTTATTCTCTGTAAAAATATTAGTAATAAAAAACCATTTGCAATTAAACATTAATTCCAGATCAATTAATTTTTCAAGTGAATTGATTATACCTGCAGCAGTTTGATGCCATCTGTCGTGCGACCATCTAGCTTCAGCAGCCTGACTTCTCTTTCGGATTTGCTGTTCTGCCTGTCGAAGTTCCTGTCTTATCTTAAAAGGATTATTAGAAATGTTTTAAAATTAAAGATTTTTATTTTAAGACTTCAAGATCATAATCTTTACACCGAAGTTCAAGAAATCTAAGTATGAAACTGATTGAATGTTGCCTTCAATTGGTCAAGTTAGATACAGTTTTTTATTAATAAAAAAATGTATAGTCCATAAAACCATACCTCAAAACCCAAGTAAATTAAAATGTGGTAAACATAAAGTATATTAAATATAGAGATTTGTTAACTTATAATCACATGTACACTAGATATACTTCCGCAGGGTCCCAGAAAGTGTTCTGTTTCAAGAATAAATAAAACCAAAATTAAGAGTAACAAATATTTTTATTTCTTGCTTTTGAAGTTCACATGTTGTGCTGTGTTGTAACCTACAGAGGGTGTAATTCTTCTCATGATTCATGGCATGCTCATGTTTTACTGACATCATATAGTACAAATTGCAACGTTAAGCATCCCTTACGTGACTCCATTTTAGTGTCTACTGACTGACTGACAGACAACACACTACTGTACAATGGTGTGAGTGTTTAAAATAAATGACCCCTCAGTTGGCCTTCGGCCCCCTTTTGGGGAAGTTATATCTGTCTTTCAAATAAAGCCTAGAATTTTAAAAATAAAATGTTCAATCCTGCTTATACCTGTGGGTTGTAAGGCCTTGGAGGCATTGGAAGACTAGATGGACTACAAGGCAGCAAGTCCAGTGGAGATCCATTCAAGATAGAGTGAGACTTTCCTTCCCCAATATTGTTCCATACTAAGGCACTAGGACAATCCAGAGTGATAATCTACAAAATATACAAAAGCAACATGACTTTCACACCAAAATATTTATATATATAATTATCAATACAATATGCTTTAGGTACTGATGTAATGTTTTAACTTGCAAAACAAATAACAGAAGCAGCAAAAAAAAATAAAAAATAAGACATTATACAATAAAAACTACCTGCTCAAGAACATTATCATATAATAACTTCATAATTTTAACATACTGAATCCAAATAATTTTGAAAAAATATTTCTATATTTATTAAATTAATATTATGTTTTATGTTAAAGATGCCTGGTAAACTTAGCATTTTTGGAATGTAGCTTTTCCTTCCAAATTTGATTAAGTAATTGCAATTTTCAAGCGGAAAGTGGTGCAAAGGATTCAAAATGCAAGTAGACAAAGTCTGAAAAATGGTGTTTCTGCACTAATATACAAAATTAATAATTACATGTTTTCTCTACAAAAAAAAAAAAAAGAGCCAATATCATAATTTTTATATGAGAAGTTACCAAGTAAAAATATTTAGGGTTAGTGCAGAGATGAAAGTGTCCCTTTCCTAAAAATCCTGAAAATAATCGAAGCCAAGAAAGGGGGGGGGGGGCGACCCAAAATCCTGCATTTTG